>NW_026713841.1:0-25697 GCF_029784015.1 Lycium ferocissimum | reverse complement strand
AAAGAACAAGTCTAAAGGAAACAAATTAGGACTTCTAGAAGCTCTAGCGTGTGAACATACGAGGGCTGGTCTAATGTGAACGAAGAGAGCTTCCCTTTTTGTGTTTTTCTAGGCTTATTAAAGGCTATTTTGCCTTCATAATGTGTGGGCTTTCTAGGCTTCTAGAGTATGCAGATTTTGTAGTCTCTATGCACCTAGAAGACTACACTTCCATTTATTTCTTTTGACTAGTATATTTTAAGAACCTTATTTAAAGGTGCTTGTAAATCATTTGAAGGGAACCTATCTTGACATATATGAATATTGAACTTTTCTCTCTAGTTGAGACTTGTTGTGATTTGGTGGACTCCAAATTGTGCAACCTTGTTTTGATCATTCAATTTGTAAGAGATTATTATTCTCTTGAGGATTGTTGCATAAGATAGGTGCCTTTAATCCTTTTGGAAGGTAACTAGGACTACTTCTTTAGTTATTATCCAATTATTTATCAATTGTATCTTCTTTCTATCTTGTCTTTATTTTCTTACATCAAGAACTCCCATGCTTGAAAGAAAGAATGAAGCCAAGACCATCCCTCCATTAATTGGTCAAGTGAGCTTACCATTGGTAACTCAAGTAAAGTAGATCTTTGAATGCACATCGAGGTAAAAAGCTTATCCTAATACTCCACCTCTTTGAGTGATCTTGATGCCGAATTGAGTATGAAAGATAGTTTACCATGCATTGGGCTTAATGACTTTTTGCCATGTGTTGAGCTTAATTGGTCTTTGTGAATATTGACAATGTGGTTGATAGGGGTGCTCAACAAGTTCAAGTTAATCCTATTGATGACCGAATTGAATCTTCTTATGAGGTCCCCAATTTGTGTCCACTAGTGTTAACACTTGTGGTTTGCATTTTAGTACATTGTTATGTAATATGATAGCTCACCCACTAGTTGATCCTAGAGATGACCGAATTGACTATTCCTAGTAAGATCGATTTGTGTCTCTAGTGTAGGTATTTGGCTAGATCAATTTGCTTGTGATAATAGTCTACTAATTGAGGATTTGTGTGTTGTGCTTAATGGACCTCAATTTAGTGATGATGTTGATATAGTTAATCAATTATCTAGTCATGTGCATGAAAGTGATTGGAAAAATGACATTTGTCCTTATGAGAGTGGAATTGCATGTTTGAACCTTCATCGTTTAATAATTGTCCTATCATTAGAGATAATGCCTTATTTAAAGTTGACATGACATGTGGAAATGATGTACTAGTAGGGTGTATGGTAACCATGTTGAGCATGTAGTTTTCTTTGGAGACTATAATGTATTTTGTCTATGGGATGATGATGAGCTTAGTCTTGATGACAAGCATGGGGTGGGTGTAGTTCTCGACACCATCCCGAGGGATGAGGGATCCTTCATGAGGGTTTACCCACTTGATGGACCAACGTCGAATTTGAGAATGGCTTCCAAGAGTGCTCTTTAAAGAAAGGGAGTGAGTTACATGAACAAGAGCAAACTTCTTTAAAGGACTATGCTAGATCTCCTAATCTAAGGGATGCCTAGGGAATCTACTTCTAGCTTGGCATAGGTTAGATAACCCTTTCCCTTGTGATGGAAACCTTCCATTGAGGGAAATGACATGATAGTTAGGGAAGGATGTTTTGAAAATGAAGGTGAAACTTGTTTGCAAATTGTCACTTCGTCCATGAGTGTTCCAAATAGTAATGGCTTGCTTGAACTTGTGCTTGAACCCCATAATGAGTATATACTTGAGGGTCACTTTAGTTGAAGAAGTTGTTTTGTGTGACACCTTTCTTTATTACCTATTTGCCTATGATGATCTTTGGAGGGGTCAACTACTTTGTGCCCCGTATGTGGAGTCTTTCTTCATATTGATTATTGATGAGTGGTTATACCACAAGTTTGTGCATCCTTGGCATGTTGGTCGATTTATTTGTGCTAACACTAACCCTCATGCTTTCGAGGATCTTGCTTGTTGTTGTCTTTCCTTGTTTTTTGCTAGGTTCGGATTTGAGGACGAATCTTTTTAAAGAAGGGGAGGATTATATGATTCTCATTAGCTCGAGTGCATTTATAGAGCCTATGATTCGTGGTGGAGCTCAACTTAGAGTCTATGATCTTCATTGGATCTTATTCACCACATTTGGAGCATTTGTGGGTCTCAAGTGTGTATTTCAACACTACACACTTGATGATGATCATTGATGAGAGCCAAGTCTCTCGAGCTTATAGAGGTGAATCCTGGGTTTGGGAGATTGCTTGGTTGGAAGATTTAGAGATATGGCTATAAATATAAAGGCTATTTGTGCAAGTGGCGACTTGGCGCAAGAAGGGTTATGCTTGCAAGAAGGCCATGCATGCAAGGTTGATTAGAGGGTCATCTATGCAAGGAGGGACGTGTTTGGCCATTGAAGGTCAATCCTTGAATTGAAGACTACACTAAGAGACTAGCCAAACAAGGCCCTTGCCTCATTAATAGCATTTTTGTAATAACTTAGTCTTCTTTAGTCTAGGAGTATAAATACTAGACTTAGACATTTCATTACTTAGATTATGATGATGAATATTTAAGAGATACTCATATTTTGAGTGATAGATTGTTAGGTAGATTCTAGGGCTATTTTAGTCAATATGATGGTGGAATCCATTGTTTGTCTTTGAACCTTTAATTCCATTGATTTCATGAAGAGTTTTTCATTTGTGGATTCATTTGAATCACTCTCTCCTTGATTTCAAATAGTATAGGTTTTTTTAGGATTGAATTAGATTGGGAGGTGTTGGATATAATATATCCAAGGTTGCCCATAAATTCACCCTAATTGGGTCTTGCTTTTATCATTTTTTCTCATCTCCTTTTCTTTGTTTCTTTAAATTTCACGTTTTGGATTGAATTGGTTCTTCCCAATTCGATTCGTATCATTGTCACTTAAAGCATTAGACGGTAGAAGTCGATTATAGTTGGGTTTAGAGTTGTTACCTCCTTTAGCCTTATCATCAAGCTTAGCTTGAGGATTGGGAGTAGTGATCTTGGGCTTCTCCCAAGTGGACGTCTTCCACTTCTCTTTCCCTTGGTTCCAAGTTGAAGATGATTTGCTTTTGTCTTTGTAAGACCTCGCTTCTTTTAGATCCGCTTCAACCTTGGATGCATCATGGAATGCCTCTTCAAGACTAGTATAATTTTTTAGCCTCATCAGTTTAGAGATGTCTCGATTCAAGTTGGCTACAAACCTTATAATAGTGTACTCCTCATGCTCCTCTATCTTGGACTTCATTCGCAAATCCTCAAACTCATCAAAGTACGATGAAAGAAGGACGACACAAAAGCAAATGGATGAGAGCCAAAGAAATTTCAACGAGATAAAACGAAGAAAAGCTTGAAAGAAATTACCACGAAACAAATGCGGACACAAGAACTAGTAGACACAAGTAGGAACAACTACCAAATGGCTACTAGTTGAGAGACATAAGAAAATGGAATGCTAAAAACCGAAAATAAATAAAATTCCGGGACCGGGTAGGTGATAACTTGAAAACGGGGTCTTGAAGCCTCAATTGAGCCAATGTATCAATTTGAAATAACGAAAATTTTTAAAATTCTATACTTTTTTTTTTTTTTTTGGTTCCCTACCTAAGGAATAGGGATCACTTACAATCAAGGCTCAAGAAATTATTGATAAATGAATTGATTTGAGAACAAGATTTGAGGCTTGGGAAATCAAAGAAATAAGATGAAAGTTAACTCGTACCCGGGAGATTAGACGGCTAAAAATCAGGTTTTATACGGTCCGTAGAAATTCTGACGGACCATAGAAGTGGATCGTCAAAATTCTGAAAATGTTGTACTTTCTGCGATGGAATTTTGATGCTCCGCAAGAAATTATACGGTCCGTATAATTATACCATCAACGCGTCACAGTAAGCAAATTTTCTGGCCTGATTTTGACGCTGAGATTTGACGATCCGTAGAAACTTTTATGACTGTATAATTGTACTGTCAACGCGTCATCAAGCAACTTTGTTGGCTGGATTTTGACGTTGCAAATTGACGTCTCGTAGAATTTTATACGGTCCGCACAATGGACCGTATACCAGTTCCCCTGATGACGTCTCGTACTCGAATTTTTTGGATCTTGGGTCAAAATTTTGACCTTATTGACTTCCTTGGGCCCACAAAAACCTAGTAATTACCATTTTAGGCTGTTCTAACACCTTTGGCACTTGGACTTGGAAAATTTTAGATCAAACCTTCCTTTTTGGTTTTCTTTCTCAAGATGAATATATGAATGTCCTCAAGAACATAAAGAACATTCAAAATTCCAAGTACCTTAATTCCAACTCGTTTTTCCTCCAACTTTCAGGTATAGGTTCCTCATTGATAGGAGAACAAAGCCCAATACCTATTGACCCACTTTGAGTTCTTCAAGCTTTGTTGAACCTCTAATGGTGGAAACTTCAATCCTTACCCAAATGATTTCAAATTTCGTTTTCAGATGTTTTCCACCACAACGAACTCAAATCTACCTTCAAAAACACTCAAATCCAAGCACAATTGTAATTTTTGAATTTTTGATTTTCAATTTTTTTTTTTTGGGATTTTCGAATTTTGAGCCTAGGATTAGAAATTGTAGGAACAATCTCTTAGCCTATGCTCTGATACCAAATGATAAGATTCAACCTAAGGAAACTCTAAGAACTAAACAAAAATAAAGAAAAACAAAAAGATAGATGAGGAATTGGGGATTAAAGGGGATAGAGGATAGATACTTGACCCAAGAGCAAGAAATCTATGGACAAGAAAGGGTATATCGAACCCTAACCCTTCCAATCGGATTTACAAGCCTTAGAACCTAAGCAATTCGAATCAACAAACGACTCAAATGAAATCACAAATGAGCAACATTGAATTCGATGGAAATAAGCAATTCACTTCACAACTAAGGAAGCAACACTTAGTTAACCAACCAAACAATCTATATTAATCTAAAACTATCAACTACAATCTCTCATAAGAGTTTCTTCATTCAACATAATCTAAAGATTTATAAACTAAGTCTAGTATTTATACTAAGAGACTTAAGAGCTAGGCTAGTTATTACAAGAATGCCATTAATGAGGCAAGGGCCTTATTTGGCTAGTTGGATGTTGGCTTGAAATCCGAAAAAGACTCCTCTTGCACATATAGCCATCATTCAATCCTCAAGATTGCAATTATGACCCTTTTTAATCTATGGCCCTTCTTTGTACGACTAGCCATATTTGCATTTATGTCCCTTTGTGACTCTAGCCGCTTTGAGTGTTGGCCTTCTTTCTTGTAGCTTCTTCATTCATTCCTCTCCAAGCTACTTTCCATACTTCATAGGCCTTCTTATGGGGCTTGTGTGCCTCTCCATGGGTCTCCAATGCTCCTTTGGTCGTCCTCCTAGCTTGAATAGATTGGAGCCCCATGCCTTGGTCTTCAATGTAAGCCTTCAAGTGAGGTGTGCCTAGTAGGGTCATATCAAGACTTGTAGAACAAAGCCCAATAAGTTTCAAGTCCCAATTTCATCCAAATCAACAAGACCCACTTCAGGTTCGTCAAGTTCTTCAACTCAACAATGGTGAAAATCTTAAAACAACTTGGAATGACTCGAAACTTCGGATTTGAAACCCTAACGTACTAAGGAACCAGAATCTAACAACAAACAACAAAAACAAACAACTTTTTTGGGGTTTTCTAGGATTTTTGATTTTTTTTTATATAGTAACAAACCCTAGGCTAGATTTGATAGAACAAATCTAATCCAAGCTCTGATACCAATTGATGCAAGATTAAGAACGAAAACAACAAGAAATGCAAGAAAATTAAAAGATAGATAATTTGACACAACTTAAGACTCAATTTAGCAACCTAAGCTATAGAAAACTAAGACCTCTAAATTAGAATCAAAAGGAACACCAAATTCTTAGGATGACCAAGAGGGATTTGGAATCCCTGATAACCAATCCTCTCAACAAGAATTCAATCCAAGGCTTACACAAGCTCTCACACTCAAAGTGTTTACAATCTCAAAATGTCAATAATCAAAATAGTCTAAGTCTTCTAAATGAAAGAAACTACTATTTATACTAAAGCTCAAAAGAAGACAACTACATTATTACACTTTTACCCTTAATGAAGTAAGGGCCTTGTTTGGGTGTCTTCTTTTGGGAAAAGAACTTAAAATTGCAAATCTTCAAGTAATAGCCACATTGCAAGAATGACCATCTTCAACCCTCTTCTCCAAACCATCCTCCCATGCTATCATGAATACTTGAAATCCCCGGGAAGGTTCTAGAATGTATTAAAGTACGTCCCTCCTCATGAACAATGCTTGCATAGCTTGAAGTTCCCTCACTTGCTTCTGTCAATACTGTTCTTCTGCTAAAATCAAGGGTTAGTATAAGGAATCTCATTTCCTATGTCTTGGCTCTATCGCACCATCTTAAATATGAAAGAAAAGTAACCATCCTAAATGCCCTATAGCCTCCTGTTTATAAATGTGGCGCGCAACACACCATAAACAAGACTCTACTAGACACGACTTTGCAGACAACCCCTAGGACGAACTGCTCTGATTCCACTTTGTCACACCCCAATCTCATCAGGGCATGATGGGCACCCAACTCTTACTTAGAGCTGAGCGAACCTTCTGGCATTCACATAATGAGCGGACATATAAAAAAATTCGAAAATATAATAAAGTACTTTCCGTCAAACCATAGAAATTTGCGAACGATACTCAATTAATCAAAAACCGAGTAAGTCAAACTGACATATCGGCCTACATGGTCGCTTTACTCAACTCATGACATCTTAACGTACTAACCACAGGACACTGTTTGCAAAGTCTCTAAGAGTAAACACCTGAATCATATGAGTCGGGACAGGGCCCCGACATACCCACACACACATATGATAACAATAACGACTCGGCACTGCTCCAGGAAGAAAATGGAGTTTGCCAATCCCTGCTGATAGCCAACCATCCTAGCCGAATACTTTTACACCGCAAAACAATGCGGGACCCGTGTGGCATGAACACGGCGCCCCGTGCAAAGGGACGTCAGTACGAACAATGTACCGAGTATGTAAGGCATAAGAACATCAAGTGCAGATGGATCATGAAAACCAGTATCAATAATTGAATGCATCTATGGCTAACATCTGAGAATATCTGTGTAACTCTATATGACTGAAACTGACTCTATGGCATATGATAGGCATAGATCATAATATACTGATAGTGTTGTGGAACGTACAGCCCGATCCATATATAATATAATAATGCCGAGGAACGTACGGCCCGATCCATATATAATATATAATGCCGAGGAACGTACGACCCGATCCATATATAATATAGTAATCATATATATACCGTACCCGACCCTCTAGTGAGGGACTCGGTGAATAATGCAATGAAACTGTGCACGAATAGATACCCGGCCCGAAACTCAGTAAATGATAAATTATCAGCATGCACGAGTAGAATATCATGAGCAACCATATGCAAACTATATCATCATCTGGGACTTAATAGAATGATTAGAATGAACCGACACTTGAGAATCAAAGACAACTGTCATGTCAAGTACCGCTGAGAACTAGAATTCATTGGAGTCATGTATGTTCATCGTTCGCTCATTTATGTAATTCATGCCAAAAAGAAAGAAGGGATAACTTTACATACACCTTGGAGCCTTTAGAGGTAGAGTCGGCATCAATGAATAAAATTGAGAAAATCTAGAAGTAGCTCCACATTCTCATATTCGCTTTAAAATCATAACTTGAGTTCTCAAAACACAAAATCACCATTATCGTTGTCACCATCATAAAATCATTCTTATCCTCGACATCATTAGAAGCTTTAAGGACCATGGACTTTTAGCTTTTTGAAAATAAGAAGGTTACGGAAACATTTATGAAATCATACCATAGGAATCATGCCTTTGAAAGAAAGGGACGAGCCTTAACATACCTTTAATACCGACCCTTCAGTAGCTACTACAAAACCAGCCCGTGCAACATGCTTTAATTTCAAACAACGATGGAACTAGCCCGCCTTGCCCCGAGCTTACAAGAACAAGCGATTACTTGAAATCTCTTTAATGTTCTTGAGATTGATAGATGAAGTAACGTTTCTGCACAACTTTGGAAAAGATACGTTGCTGCCAACGTCTTGGAGTTTAAAAGAACTCTAAATGAACATACAACCTCTCAAAGTGCAGCAAATACTTTCCAAGTAAACTATTCCTTGATACTTCAACGTTTTCCAGGATTTCTCCTACCAAATATCCCAAAGTGAAGTATTTCTTAGAATACTAAAGTGAAGATATCTCTCAACTCTTTGCCAAACACGTATAAAGTGTAAATTAATATCTTGTCTCCCACTTAGCCAATTTGTAGGCGGTGGGACACTAATTCATTGACACCTCACTTTTGACTACTAAAAAAAAATATTACAAATACATACTACTTTAATATCATAAAAGAATATATCTTTAATCAACCAATTTTCCAGAATTACATAGATATATAAATATTATTAATAAATCATATCTACTCTATAAAATTAAGACATATACAAATATTTCCTAGTCCTAAAATGTGAGATATTATATCTTGGACCGTATTTCATTCAAATAAATTTTGAACCTCGACGAAACTTATTTTCTTTGATTGGTTTAACTTCAAATCCTTACGATACATCTGTATCATCACTCTAATCACCTATAAGCTTGAGGGATAACCTCGCTTCTGTTACCAATGCCATTTAACTTGCACGCTTTCCAACGCATGAAAGCACGGGATGTAACATCTCAACAAGAATTCAATCCAAGGCTTACACAAGCTCTCACACTCAAAGTGTTTACAATCTCAAAATGTCAATAATCAAAATAGTCTAAGTCTTCCAAATGAAAGAAACTACTATTTATACTAAAAAAAAGAAGACAACTACATTATTACACTTTTACCCTTAATGAAGTAAGGGCCTTGTTTGGGTGTCTTCTTTTGGGAAACGAACTTGAAATTGCAAATCTTCAAGTAATAGCCACATTGCAAGCATGACCATCTTCAACCCTCTTCTCCAAACCATCCTCCCATGCTATCATGAACACTTGAAATCCCCGGGAAGGTTCTAGAATGTATTCAAGTACGTCCCTCCTCATGAACAATGCTTGCATAGCTTGAAGTTCCCTCGCTTGGCTTCTTGTAAAAGGTCTTGATGCCACTCGAATTGTATCAGAGTCTAAGTTGTGTCAAATTATCTATCTCTTTATTTCTTGCGTTTTATTATTGTTTTCATTTCCGTTCTTGCATCAACATTCTAGAACCTTCCCGGGGATTCCAAGTGTTCATGATAGCATGGGAGGATGGTTTGGAGAAGAGTGTTGAAGATGTCCATGCTTGCATTGTGGCCATTACTTGAATATTTATAATTTCAAGTTCTCTTGCCAAAAGAAGACACCCAAACAAGGCCCTTACTTCATTAAGAGTAGAAGTGTAATAATATAGTTGTCTTCTTTTGAGTTTTAGTATAAATAGTAGTTTCTTTCATTTAGAAGACTTAGACTATTTTGAATATTGATATTTGTTATTATAAAACTCTTGAGAGTTGAGAGCTTTTGAAGCCTTTGATTGAGTAATTGTTGAGAGGATTGGTTATTAGGGAATTCCAAATCCCTCTTGGTCATCCTAGGAATTTGGTGTTTCTTTTGTTCTTAATTTAGAGGTCTTAGTTTTCTATAGCTTTGGTTACTAAATTAGGTCTTAAGTTGTGTCAAATTATATATTCTTTTCTTTTCTTGCCCTTTTATTCTATTTTCGTTCTTAATCTTGCATCATAAGTACAAGGAATATTAAAAAAAAAAAAACATCCGAACGATCCCAAGGAAAATTTGACGTCACCAAGTTTCACTCCGTGACACCGTCTGTGAATCGCGCAACGAGTCGCGGGTGGTGCGTGCGAGTCGCGCACCTAACCCGCGACGTGATAGATTTAAAATTTTTTGGGTTTCATCCGTGGCTCCATCTGTGAGTCGCGCGCTTCATCCGTGAATCACGGTCGTGTCGCGCGCTTCTTCTGTGAATCACAGTCGTGTCACGCGACAAACATTTAAGGTTTTTTTGACTCAAACTTCCATTCCATTCCAATTCCTTTCATTTCTTTGATTCTCTCAACTAATTAACAACTAGTAATCGATCTTATTTGGTTGTTAACTAGTTCTTGAGTCCGAATTCATTTCGTGCCAATTCTTCTTAAGTTTTTCCATTTATTTCGTTGAAACTTCCTTGGCTCTTTTTCGTTTGCTTTGAGTCATCCTTCCTTTATCTTGACAAGAATCTATTCTACCACAAAGCATAAGCAACCGTGTGAATTCGATTGGTTAAGCGATTCATCAACAACTTCGAAGGCACACAGGAGTGTAGTAAGGTTTGAGAGTTAAATACAAGTGAAGTGAAGCTTCTATTACTAATTTTGTTTGCTAGTTTTGTAGGTCATCATATCTAATCGAGGCGATAGGATGCAAGAGGTAGTAGATGTGTCATCTATAGAAAGTTCATTGGCTATGATCATGGATCAAATATCGGGCGTGACGTCGAGGTTGGATGGCATGGAAGGAGATGTGCATGGCGTAGTTGGGAGGTTATGTGGTATAGATGAATGGATGGTGAGTATTAAGAAAGTTCAAATGGAGGGTGCAAGTAGAACGAGCACTCCCCGTTCAAGGAATGAAGGTGATGGGGATAAAACACAAGATACCACACGATAAGCACATGCCTTGTGCAATCCCAACACCACAACCACCTCCACCCAAAGAGCTCCACCACCCCAAACAACCAACCTTCCACCCCAAAACTCCACATTCTAAAACACCAATCAACAAACCTACCCCCAAGTTTACCAAAACAACCCGAATGTGGCAATCCCTCAAATAATCCTACAACAAGCACCCCAAGATCCCTTTCTTAACCAAACCAATTCCAAAACCAATACCAAAACCAATACTAAAATCACTACCAAAACCAATATCCAAACCAATGGGAGGATGTATACTATGAGGAGTGGTGGTGGGATGAGAACCGCCAAGGAGGAAGGCGAAGAGAGATGAACAACCGGGGTAGAGGGAGATAAGGAAGCTTTGGGAGATTTTCGGGCCATGACGCTAGGCTCCAAGGTCATGTCAACCAAGGAAGGGCTCAAGGGTATGAAGACTGAGGGAGATGGCAAGATAATGATCGGACCTTGAACACAATTAAGGTCAACCTCCCTACTTTCCGAGGAGGTAGCAACTCGGAAGAGTTCCTTGAGTGGAAGCTCCAAAGTGAGCGCATCTTCCTCACCAACAATGTGTCCGAGGCCTCAAAGACAAAGTATGCCCTCACTCAATTTGAGGGATACGCTTCCACATGGTGGGAATCTAAGAAGTTACAAAGGGCTCAACAACACATCTATGATCTTCCAACTTGGAACGACTTGATTGAGCTCATGGAAACAAGGTGGCTTCCACCCACATATCGTCAAGATGCAATCAAAAGAGTGTAGTTGTTGAAACAAGGGTCGAAAAGCGTGGAAGAGTAGTTTGATGTGTTTGAGGATGATAAGATTCAACCTAGGGAAACTCTAAGAATTCAAAAACAACAACAAAAAAAAAGGAACTTGGAAAAATTGGAAAAGAGGAGGTAGAAGGATAGATACTAGACCCAAAGGATAATGAATCTACGGGAAAAATTGGGTATATCAAACCCAATCCCTCCCAATTTGATTCAACCCTAAGAACCTAAGCAATTTGAATTCAAGGGAAGGACTCAAATGATTCCACAAATCAGCAACCTAATATGAATTCAATAGAACTTGCAATTAAATGCACAACTAAGAAATTACACTTAGTCAATAATCAACCAAACAATCTATCTATTAAGTAAATCTCTCAAAATATGAATTCACACAGTATCCAAGCTAAGTCTTCCAAATGGATGAAAAGAACTATATATACTAATGCCTATTACACCAAAAGGCCCTAAAGTGACTCTTTTGCAAAAATACCCATATGGGTCTTCAATTGCATCCAAAGCCTCATAACTTACAATTATGACCTCCAATTGACATTCTAACCCCATAACTTGCAAGTATGACCTCCAATTGCAATCTTAGCCCCATAGTTGCATTTTTAGCCATTTTGCGCTTATAGCTACTTTGCAACTCTTCCAATGCTAACTCCAAAACGTTGTAAATCCGTGAAGTCTTCTTTCCAATCTCCTCCAAGGTATCCTTTTTTCATGAACAAGGCTTGCAACTCTTGAAGTTCTCTTGCTTGACTTCTTGTTAAAGGCCTTGTGCTTGTTGGGTTCGTATCATCCTCCCCTTCTTGGAGAAGATTCGTCCTCGAATCTAAGGGCATACCTAAAACACAAGAGGAAAGATCACTCACATTGAAAACATTATGAACATTATACTCACTTGGCAAGTCGATCTTGTAGGCATTGTCATTGATCTTTTCAAGCACTTTGAATGGCCCATCTCCCCTTGGGCCCAATTTTTCTTTTCGCATTTGCGGGAACCTTTCTTTTCGAAAGTGAACCAAAACCCAATCATCGGGTTGGAAGTTCAACTTTCTTCTCCCATGATTTTGTCTCTTGGCTATCTTAGTGTTGACCTTGTCAATGTTCTCCTTTACCTTGGCATGGATTTTCATCATATCGGCCGCCCTTTGCTTTGCATCTAAACTCACAACAACATCACTAGCCAAAGGGTTAAGGTTAAAGGAATCAAAGGATTAAAGCCATAACATACTTCAAATGGAGTCATGCCAATAGAGGAATGGAGGGACCGATTGTAAGCAAACTCAATCAAAGGTAAACAGTCCTTCCAAAAGTGGGCTTTCCTCTAATCATACATCTAAGCATACTCCCTAGAGTCCTATTCACTACTTCGGTTTGACCATCTGTTTGAGGGTGGCAAGAAGTAGAGAACATGAGCTTGGTACCAAGTGTACCTCAAAGACTCTTCCAAAAGTGACTAAGAGACTTGGAATCCCTATCACTAACAATAGTGCGGGGAACTCCATGCAACTTAAGAACCTGATTCGCAAACAAGGATGCTACATGAGATGCATCATCACATTTATGGCATGGTATAAAATGAGACATTTTTTTAGAACCTATCTACCACAACAAAAATGCTATCATGACCCCTTTCGGTTCTTGAAAGACCCAACACAAAATCTATAGAAATGTCTATCCAAGGACCAATAGGAGTAGGAAGGGAAGTATACATACCTTGGGGCCGAGTCTTGGACTTGGCTTACTTGCATTCCAAACATTGACCACATAGCTTTTCAACATCATGTCGCATCTTAGGCCAATAAAATTGCTCACCCAAAATATCAAGTGTCTTGGCCACTCCAAAATGGCCCATCATCCCACCACTATGTGCTTCCTTGACGAATAACTCTCTCCATGAACTCATCGGGACACAAACTCTACCATCCTTGAATAGGAACCTGTCAACCCTCCTCCCTTGGGTCAACTCCTCACAAATTGCCTTAAAGTCGGGATCTTGAGAATAGAATCCCTTAAGGCATTCAAATCCCATCATTCTAGAAGTCATAGTGTTTAGCAAGACATACCTTCTAGATAATGCATTCACCACCATATTGTCCTTCCCCTTTTTGTAATAGATCACATAAGGGAAAACTTCAATCAATTCTACCCATTTCGCATGTCTCTTGTTGAGCTTGGATTGGCTCTTCAAATGTTTCAAGGATTCGTGATCCGATCGTATCACAACCTCCTTATGCCACAAATAATGTTGCTAATGGGTCAAGACCCTCACAAGTGCATACAACTCCTTGTCATAAGTAGATTAGTTCAATGACGCCCCTTTTAGCTTTTCACTAAAGTAAGTCAATGGCTTGCCTTCTTGCATCAATACTCCACCTATGCCAACCCCGGAAGCATCACACTCAACTTCAAAAGTTTTCTCAAAATTGGAAACTCCTCACATCAATTTCATTTTGCGGAGTTGGCCAAGTTCTAATAGACTCCACCTTTTCTTCGTCAACCTCCACACCATTTGCACTCACTACAAAACCTAAGAACACCACTTTATCAACACAAAAAGAGCATTTCTTGAGATTAGCAAACAACTTCTCACGCAACAATACATCAAATACTTGTCTCAAATGGTCTGCATGCTCCTCAATTGATTTTCTATACACAAGAATATCATCAAAGTAGACAACCACAAACTTATTAATAAAGGTTTCAAGACATGGTTCATCAATCGCATAAATGTGCTAGGTGCATTAGTTAGACTGAATGGCATGACAAGCCACTCATAGAGGCCAAAATTGGTTTTGAAGGCCGTTTTCCACTCATCACCGGGATTCATTCGAATTTGGTGATAGCCACTTCTAAGATCAATCTTCGAAAACACACTTGAGCCACAAAGCTCATCCAACATATCATCAAGCCTCGGAATGGGATGGCGATACTTTACCTTGATTTTGTTGACGACTCTACAATCAATGCACATCCTCCAAGTCCATCTTTCTTTGGAACAAGAATCACCGAAACGGCACACGGGCTAAGACACTAGCCCCTTTTTAAGAAGCTCATCCACTTGCCTTTGCAATTCTTTTGCTCTTCCGGATTGCTCCTATAAGCCGGTTTGTTGGGAATTTGGGAACCCGATACAAAGTTGATTTGGTGCTCAATACCTCTCAAGGGAGGTAAGCCATTGGGAATTTTCTCCGGAAACAAGGCTTCATATTCCTACAAAAGAGAAGACATACTACTAGGCAAAGTGCTAGTAGCTTGGTTAGCATTTAAGAGAAGATCCGTGTTGACAAGACACACCATGAAGTGTCTCTCGTCAACCCTTTTTAAGCAATTACTTGGTTTGGCCAACAAACATTTCTTGGAACCATCTTGAGCTGCCCCCTCTCCACTTATGACCAACAAAGTCTCCTTCTCACCCTTCTCCTTTTCTTCCCTTTGATACTTCTCCCGAAGCTCCCTCATCACTCTATAATCCTCACTCACTTGGTAAGGGGTTAGTGGGTTAAGAATGTACTTCTTCCCCTTGACCACAAATGAGTATTTATTAGTTCTCCCACTATGTTGGCATCAACATCAAATTGCCAAGGTCTTTCAAGCAATAGATGGCAAGCTTGCATGGGTACCACATCACACAAAATCTCATCTTGGTACTTGCCAATGCTAAATTTTATAATGGCTTGCTTGTTGACCCTCATTTCGCCACATTCGTTAAACCATTGGAGTTTATAGGGATTAGTGTGCTTGCGGGTGGGGAATTTCATACTTTCAACTAAAAATTGGCTAACGGCATTCATACAACTTCTACCATCAATGATTAAGGAGCACACCTTATCCACAAGTTTGCAACGTGCATGAAACAAGTTCTCCCTTTGGTCACTCTCTTCCCTAACTAGAGCCCCCATGGTTCTTCTAGCCACAATAGCATGATTCAAGGCTTCTTCATACCTTATCTCAATCTCTTCATCGGAATCACCCTCGCACTCACTTCTTTCTCCCTCTTCTTCATGACCATCCCCGCCCTTATGTTTATCATCAGTTCGATACCTATCCCTCACTATTGTGATAGTCCTCCGGTTGGGACACTCACTCGTAATCTTCCCTCTCCCTTGGCACATAAAGCATTGGATGGTAGAAGGTCGGTTATAGTTGGTGTTAGAATTGTTACCTCCTTTAGCCTTGTCATCACCTTTGTCTTTGTAGTCAAATTTGTCTTGAAGTGCTTGAGTGTTGCTTTTGGGCTTATCCCAAGTGGAAGTTTTCCACTTTTCTTTGCCTTTGTTCCAAGTTGAAGATGATTTGCTTTTGTCTTTGTAGAACCTCTCTTCTTTTAGATCCACCTCAACCTTGGATGCGTCATGGAATGCCTCTTCAAGACTATTATAGGTATTGAGCCTCATTGGTTTAGAGATGTCTCTATTCAAGTTGGCAACAAACCTTATAATAGTGTACTCTTCATGCTCTTCTATCTTGGACTTCATTCGCAAATCCTCAAACTCATTAAAGTACGCTTCCACACTTTTCAACCCTTGTTTCAACATGTACAACCTTTTGAGTGCATCTTGGTGGTATGTGGGTGGAAGCCACCTTGTCTCCATGAGCTCAATCAAGTCATTCTAAATTGGGAGCTCATAGATGTGTTGTTGTGCTCTTTGTAACTTCTTGGATTCCCACCAAGTAGAAGCGTATCCCTCAAATTGAGTGAGGGCATACTTTGCCTTCAAGGCCTCGGACACATTGTTCGCGAGGAAGATGCGCTCACTTTGCAATTTCCATTCAAGGAACTCTTCCGGGTTGCTACCTCCTTGGAACATAGGAAGGTTCACCTTGATGGTGTTCAAATTCCGTTCATTATCTTGCCATCTTCCTCGGTCTTCACAACCTTGGGCCCTCCCTAAGTCTACATGACCTTGGAATCTAGGGTTATGGCCCGAAAACCTCTCAAAACCTTCTCTTCCTCCTCTTTCCCAGTTATTCACCCCTCCACGTCTCCCTCTTTGCCGGTTATCATCTTACCACCTACCTTGTGGATATTCATCATACTCCTCTTCATTCATGGGGTATTTGGTAGCGGCGTTGATATTGATTTTGGTTAGGAAAGGGATCTTGTGTTTGGACTTGGGGTGGAGCTTGGGGTGTTGGTTGTAAGGTTACTTGAGGGATTTCCTCATTCGGGTTGTGTTGGTAAACTTGGGATAGGTTTGTCGATTGTTGTTTTGGAATGTAGAATTTTGGGATGGGAAGTTGGTTGTTTGGGGTGGTGGAGCTCTTTGGGTAGAGATGGTGGTGGCGTTTGGGTTGCACAAGGCATGTGCTTGCCCCGGGGTAATAATGGTTAGTGTAGTGTCTTGTGTTTTATCCCCATCACCTTCATTCTGAGAACGGGGAGTGCCCATTCTACTCGAACCCTCCATTTGAACCTTCTCAATACTCACCATCCGTTCATCCATACCCTTCAACTTCCTACTCACACCATTCATCTCTCCTCTCATCTCTTCCATACCTGCTTGTATGCCCGAGATTTGATTCATGATCATAGCCAATGAACCTGCTATGGATGACATATCTACTACCTCTTGCATCCTATCACCTTGGTTAGACATGATGACCTGCAAAACTAGCAAACAAGATTAGTAATAAAAGCCTCAGTTCACTCGTATTGAACTCTCAACCTTTACCACACTTGTGCTCTTTCGAAGTTGTTAATGAATCGCTCGTCCAATCAAATTCACACGTTGCTTATCCTTTGTGGTAGAATGGATTCTTGTTTAGATGAAAGACGGACGACTCAAAAGCAAAACGAACAAGAGCCAAAGAAGTTTCAATGAAATAAAACGAAGAAAAGCTTGAAAGAAATTAGCACGAAAGAAATGCGGACACAAGAACTAATTAGCAACTAATAAGGTCAATTACTAGTTGTTAATTATTTGTAAGAGTCAAAGAAATGAGATGAAGATGAAAGGAATCGAACGTGAATCACGATACGATTTTACCTAGAATGTACGTCCAAGGTGTGTAATGGACGTCCGATACTTCGATGTACGGCTGGTTTTTGACCCCGTACTTTGCTTGTGAAGCTTTTGTAACTTTCTGGAAAAATATAGCAATGTACGCCCAAGGAGACGAAAAGGATACGTCCCGTATTCTTAAGGACGTGAGGAATGTACGCCCTACTGCACCATAATATGGCCAACACAATGCAAAGTACGACCTTCAATACGGGCAATGTACGCCCAAGGATGCGATGGAAGTACGGGACGTACTTATATGTACGCCCAAGCACTTAGGCCGTACTTCTTCCGTATTTCTACCTTAACTCTCTGGAAATTGTGGCCAATGTACGCCTTCCAAGTATTGGACGTTCTTAGGTGTACGCCCAACCTACTTGGATGTCCTTTGCTTCAGTTATTTCCTTGTGCACGACTTTTTCTTGGATTTTGGGCCAAATCTCTTGGATCTGATGATGTTTTGGGCCCACACAACCTAGGACTTCCCTTTTTCAGCCCAACAAACAAATTTTCTCTTGACTTGGAATTTTTTTTTTTTGGATCAAGCCTTCTTTTTGGGTCTTCTTCTCAAGATGAAGATATGAATGTCTTCAAGAACATGAAGAACATTCAAGTTTCCAAGTACCTTAATTCCAACTCCTTTTTGCTCCAAATTTCAGATCTAAGCTCCTTATCACTTGGAGAACAAAGCCCAATATTCAATTTGCCTCAATTGCTCCTCAATCACTAAACCCACTTTTGAGTTCTTCAAGCTTTGATGAAGCTTCAATGGTGAAAACTTCAAAACCCACCTAAACAACTTCAAACTTCGGATTTAGATGCTTTCCACCTCAATGAACTCAAAGCTAACTTCAAAAATAACAAAATCAAACCACAAAACAATTTTTCGATTTTTTTTTTTTTTGAATTTTTAGATTTTGAGCCTAAGATTAGAAATTGTGGAAACAATCTCTTAGCCTATGCTCTGATACCAAATGATAAGATTCAACCTAAGGAAACTCTAAGAATTAAGCAAAATAAAGGAATCAAAAAGGCAGATGAAGAATTGGGGGTTAAGGAGAATAGAGGATAGATACTTGACCCAATTAGTAATGAATACTATAGGCAAATCTAAATATATGAAACTTAGTGATAACAACAAGGTTAGGGAAATCCCAAATTTATAATTAAAATATAAGAAGTGCGGAAGCAAATATAGAAAAGAATCTAAAAACTAGAAAATAAAAAGATATGAGAAATTCGAAGGAACAATCCACGAATTTCCAAGAACGTAAGTTCTAAAGTCTTGACAAGATCCAAGTAACAACGTATAGATTTATAGGAAGAAATCTAACGCCTTTACTTGAGATAACAAATCAAAAACAATAGATTCGGATCTTGACCGCTTTGTGAGTAGCTTAAGACAACAATTAGTATTTAGAACTAATCGCCTTCAAAAGAATACCAAAAAGAAATCAAAGATATCAAGAAGAAATTATCTTACTACCTTGAACTATGAACTAGTTAGGTTGAAAGATAAATCTCAAAGTAATGCCACAAAGGTTCAAAAGAACTCTCAATATAATATACTCTTCAAAATCTGATTTACAATGTATGACAATCACCCCTTTATATAGTTGTAAAGGAAGGAACTAGTCAAAATAGAAATAAATGGGAATTATCTTCCCTAGAAACATAGAAGACTTCCCACACTAGGACCAATGTAGTCAACATAGATTAAAACAATCTAGAAGACTACCCACACTTGGACCAATGCAAGTCAACATAGATTAAAACAACAATTAAATATTTATTCTAGAAACTAATATTTGGGCCAATTTGGGCTGCTGGAAACTTCTTCTTTTGGGGCAGATTTGGGCCTCATTTCATCTCACTTTGGACTTTAATTTGGGCCATGTTCAACCAAGAAAGGGCCAAGAGATATTGATCATGAAAAATTCTTTTCTCCTAGGTTTCCTACTAATTGAAAGGCCCTCGTTAACATGGAATGGTTGTTGGAGCAAGCAAAGCAATCGTTTGCGCCAAACACAACTTTAGCCGAGTGGTGGAGTTAAGGCAAAAAGGTGAGGTTTGATCTTCTTTATGTGTTTTATAGATGGTTTGTACATGTTGTGGTATGTGGAAATGAAAGAAATTCATGAAATTATGCATGTAGAAATGTTGGCCGTGTGTATGTAGTAGTGTGTAGGAATGAAGAATGAATTGTATTTAGCATGTTTGAATGTGTTGTAGTGTGAAGAAATGGATGAAAAATCATGGAATTTGTGTGTTGAAGGGCTGGCCGAAAATGGACTGTTTTGTGTGTCAAGGTATGAACTAATTTTATTTAGTATGTTTGGGTTGTTGTGTTGTGGATCCTATGATGCAAATGAAGGTTTAATGGTTCATATTGAAGTTATAGTCGTTTGTGGGCTGTTTTGGATCCTAATGTGATCTTAATATAGTTATTTGAAATTATGAGGATTATGTTGTTAATCGTGTGATTTATTGGTATGGTTCAGAAATTTGGAAGAAAAGAAATGCGTTATTGATATTTCCTTGGACATGGAAGGTTTCGGGTTGCCTTATGTTTTGGTTGGGTTGTTTTGAATAATTTTGTGGATTGTTGGAAATGTTATTGAATCATGTTTGAATGGTTTTGGATTGGTATTTGAACGCGTGAGCAATGATGTTGGATTGATTATATATGTTGATTTGAACGTAATTGGAATGTCGTCGCATTGTGCGAAAAGAGGTTGTTGATGACAAAGTGCGTTTTGAATTAATGGTTGATGTTGTTGGAATGTTTGTTGGTATTGTTGTTGATGAATTTGGCCGAGTTGAAATCTCGGGGTTGTTGCATTTATAGGGGAAGTGCTGCCCAAATTTCTGTAGATAAAAGTGATGACATGAAATTGAATTCCTGAGTGCTTATGGCTAATGTTTGGTGTCTAATGACGTGTTGTAGATTTTGAGAAGCCGAGACTTGAGTTTGGATTAGCTTAGGAAGCAATCAAGGTATGTAAAGCTTATCCTTCTTTCCTTTTGGCATGTCCTAGTCGCAAGTAAGTTATGATGTATTATGAGCTTCGGGGGAAATTCCATTCGAAAAATCCGAGCAAGTTTACGATGCTCATTTGCTTCTTGATGTTGGCATCTTTATATGGTCAAGCTATGGTTTATATGTCTTTTGTATGGTTGGATTTCAAAAGTTGCATAAAAGCTTGGTTTTTTTTTTTTAAAAAAAAGAGTTTTGTTCCTAAACGATTCCGAAAACTACGAACGTCCGTAACTTTCACAAACAGAACCGGATGGCCTTGATATGCTCGCAAATGATTCCATAACGTATGATGACTTAAATTTTTATGGGCGGGCCCGACTTGAGTCGACACCCCTCCGTGGGCCCCGCGACCTTCCTTATGTACTTCTGACGATTTTTGAAAGGATATGATATGACTATTATTCCGATTTCAAGTACGATCAGTTTACTTATCTTTCGAGTTTGTAATAATGATTCGATAACATATGATGACTATGATTTTCGTAGGCGGGCCCGGATTGGGTTGACGCTCGTCCGTGGGTCCCGCGATCTTCTTCTGTATAATTCTGATGGCTTTTGAAGGAACTTAATATGACTATCTTTCCGACCCCCGAGTATGATCACTTATTTATCTGTTGAGTCTGAAATGAGGATTTTTATGTATGTGATTTTGATACGTAAGTATGGTTTCTGAAGTTCGGTTTGATATGTTCGAGAGTGATATTCGGCAGAAAACCTGATTTGACTATTATTTCGGTTTTGAACTAACAGTTCGTTTTGATTATCCTATTGAGTCTTTGAAAATGTTTTAAACTGTATTTGGTTACTTATGATTCTGCTCGTGCATTTTGTTGTTACATTTTTCGCCGAGTCCCGGGCCGGTATGTGTGATATTGCCGCTGGATATTTTGGCCGCGGTATGTGTGATATTGCCGCTGGATATTTTGGCCGCGGTATGTGTGATATTGCCGCTGGATATTTTGACCGCGGTATGTGTGATATTGCCGCTGGATATTTTGACCGCGGTATGTGTGACATTGACGGGCGGGCGACCATATTCTAAGAGCCCTGTGCATGATTTGTGTTTTGATAAGTAGGCATTTTGGCATTATGGATTTTGCATTTACTTTTCTGTACTTCTGTTTCGATTATGACTCAGATTTGTTTACTGTATCTTCTGCTTTGACATGATGATATGTGATATGATACGTGATTTTGACGGTCCGGATTACGATCAGTTGGTATCAGAACCGGTGGTGGGGCAAACCCAGTGGTGAGGCAAATTCCACACTGGTTTAGGCGAATCCCACATCGGTTAATGTCAGTTCATATGATGTGTTTGATTTTCCGTATATATGAGACAGAAATGTTTTTCGTCAAAAGAAAGCGAAGCATTTTGGCATTCTGATGGCTATATTTGTCTTCTGTACCGCTTATGTATGATTTGTACTTGTGTGCAAGCACTTTGGTGTTCTGGACTTTATGCTCATTTTCTGCACTCCTTACTTTGGTTATGACCTCGTTTTTCATATTTCATGCTTTGCATACTCGTCGCACATATCTCGCATCGACCCCGCTTCTGGGTCGCGTTTCATGCCGCGCAGGTACCTATAGATGAGTAGATGATGTTAGCAGAAGATGTTCCAGCTGGATTGGCGAGCTCCATTTCCTCCGGAGTGCTGCCGAGTCCGAGTGTTTTTGTATGGTATCTGAAGTTATGGTAGAGACTTTGCAGACAGTGTCGTGGGTATAAGACGTCAGTTTGTAAGAGGCTATGCAAGCCGGTGTATTGTTGTGCATTATATTACAGATTTCATACGATTGCAGACTTTATTTGATTTGAAAAAAAAAAATGAAAAGCATGTTTGTTCCGAAAAATGTTCATTATGTACTTATGTCATGTGTTGTGGGCCCAGTATGGTTATGAGTATTACGGAAGTCAGCGGGTTCGCTCGGCCCTAGATAAGGGTCGGGTGCCCATCACACCCTATCGGATTAAGGGTGTGACAAATTGGTATCGCAGCGCTCGTCCTAGGGGTCGTCCGTAAAGTCGTGTCCGTAGAGTCTTGTTTATGGTGTGTAGCGCGCCACACTTATAAACGTGAGGCTACGGGCATCTAGGGTGGTTACTCTTCTTTCACATCTGAGATCGTGCCATAGAGCTAAGTCATAGGAGATGGGACTCCTTACCCTGATTTGTGATTGCAGCTGAAGAATGACACTGATAGAAGAAAGTGATTGATGAGGTTGGAATTCACAAAGTACGCAGGTAAGCAAGGGTATGAAAGATATATGTTGGGAAAGATATTGAAGTTGCGATTGAAATACAAATTGAAGACTAAAGGGGGAAGTAAACAAGAAAGTGTAACAGGTGCCGTTTGAGTTGGGCATACGAGGTATGTTTATCATTTGTGTACTGTTGATGATATTGGAGCCCCGTGTGGGTCGCGATGTGATATGATATTTATATATGTATTTTGGCCCCGTGAGGCATTGTTGGTATTTCCGTGTACGGTGTTTTGAGATAGTAAGGAATATAGAGGAAACTCGCCGAAATTTTTCTAAATAAAGAGAAAATGAGATGTGGATTTTGTAATCCGACTTAAAAGGTCGTGTCCACCGTAATGGTAAGATTTGAGTAAGTTGCGAGTATGGCTGACCTCGAGAAAGAAGTAATAGTATGACTAAGACAAGAGTATAGAGGAAGAAGTTGATCAGAAAAGGGTAAAGGGTTAAGAAGTGTTATATTATGGGATTGGTTACGAATAAGATATAATGTGAATATAACGGGGGTTGTTATGAAAATAAGTAAGTCCTAGTAAGAAAGTGGCCAAGGCTATGATGTGATCTATGTAACTAGAATACAAAGGCAAGTGCGAAAAGGAAAAACAAGCTATGGAACGAATAAGGAAGGGTTTGAGTTAAAGATTAAGAGACGACACGAGATAATGCGTCTAGAATGTCATAAGTTGAGTAAAGGGAATTACAAGAAGGAAAAGTTTAAATCGAGATCCTTAAGACCCCATACGACAAGTTGAACATTCGAGGACGAATGTTCTAAAGGGGGAAAGGATGTTATACCCCATACTTTGTACGTTGGAATATTCTAAGTTGATTGCGACAAGTTAAGGACAAGGTTGTAATTTTTTTCGATTTTGTTAAAAGTGCATAAGTTGCATATTTATCTTTTTATTGGTACGGAATGTTAAGGGTAAATTTGAAATAAGGAAAATTTGGGGTTAAAAGTGAATTATGGAAAGTTGAACATTTCATGAAAATTTGGGGCCAAAAGTGAAGTTATGGAAACTTAGAATTCATGAAAAAAATGGCCATGTGGCCTTGCACATGACTTGTGGGCCATAGGCCACATGTGTAAATTATATATGTAGAGAAAGATGACTAATTTAAGTCATCTTTATCATTTGTTGCCTTAGAAATTTCAAGAAAATTGGAGAAGACTCAAGAATGTCCATTCGGCCATGTTCAACCAAGAAAGGGCCAAGAGATATTGATCATGAAAAATTCTTTTCTCCTAGGTTTCCTACTAATTGAAAGGCCCTCGTTAACATGGAATGGTTGTTGGAGCAAGCAAAGCAATCGTTTTTGTTACAGCCCGTATTTCGTACGTCCGGACATAGCGAGACAATGGTGAGAAATTAAGGATAAGACTACGTTCTGAAATAATTTTAATGTCCGAGTTGGTAGAAATATTATTCATGAACATCGGTATTGTGGAAATATAGAGAAAGGCTAAGAACAGAAGAGAAATTCGTAAAATGGGCCGTGGCAATAATGCGGAAGGTTAGGGACAAAATGGTAATATTGAGAAAAGTCGAGGGGCAAAATGGTAATTTCACTACAAGTTCAAGAAAATTCTAGAAGGGCCAAAGTGTGCCTAGGAAGACAAGTGGTCATCTTTGACCACTTTAGGAAATTCAAGGAAAAAGAAGAAAATTCAAGAAAAAGGGAGAAGAATCTAGAGAGGGGGCATGTGCCCCTCACATGCATGCAATGCATATATATATATATAAGAGAGAGGAGTGGTCATATTTTTAACAAGAGAGAAAGAACAAGAAAGAAAGAAAAAAAAGAAAGAGAGGGACGGAGGGGTCACGAACCAGCCCCATCAATTTGATCATGGAAAATTTCTTTCTTCATGGTTTCATACTAATTGGAAGGTTCTCTTCGACGTGGAGTAGTTGTTGGAGTGAGGAAACCATTCGTTTGGCAAAGAGATGCTCCTAGCCGTGTGGAAGAATGGAGTGGAAAAGGTAAGATTCAATCCTCTCTTACATGTTTTATGGATGCTTGGGACGTGTTAGAATGCATGGAAATGGATGAAAATCATGGAGGGTTGTATGTTGTTGTGTGGCCGTGTATATGTGCCTTGGTGTAGGTATGACGAGCAAATTTTATTTAGTGTTGATTGATGTTGTTATGAACGTTTTGAGCATGTTGTAGTGTATTGAAATGAATGGGATTCATTGAATTATGGATATGGTGTTGTAGTGAAAGACTAATTTATTTGGTATGTTTAGAATGTTGTGTTGTGGGTTCTATGTAATGAAAATGAAATGTTAAGTTATTTTTGAATAATGACTACTTTCAAAGGTTTTAAGGTAAACGAAATGATGCCTTATGCTCGTCCTATGATTTCTCATGATGTCACTCTCCATTGATAGTCTCGCCCTATTACTAGTTCTTTCGGGGTGAGATAAAGCGCCCATGATTATTTCATAATACAATCGGAGGTTTCCGACCTTATGTCACTCCGATAGTTACATGATTTTTCTGGGCTCTCATGCATGCCGCTATGATATATGTATATATAAGTATATGTATATGTATATGTATATGGGGAAGATGGGGAAAAAGGGCCAGGCGCTATAGACGCACAAACCACCGACTGAGAATGATATGATACCGTTCCGGACGCGGGATACGTGGTTAAATGGATCGGAGCCGACGCCCGGCAATAAGACATGTTCTATTTTCTATATATATGAAATAAAAGTGTTTTCAAAGAAAGTGAAGTACAAAGTATATGCAGGCGGGATCGGGTCGCACGTTCCGCA
>NW_026713840.1:0-25538 GCF_029784015.1 Lycium ferocissimum | reverse complement strand
AGCAGTCTAAGTTCCCGTCAAGTCAATTTCCCCACCATTTACAAAATGCTCTTCACCTTTTTCTTGGTTCCGAGTAATTAAATGTTATATAATGATTACGTTTGCACCGTATTTACAGACGAAGTGAAACAAATAGCTGAAGAAGTGCGCGGGAGCATAAGCAAAGTTGTAGGAGTGCAGAGTTTTGTCCAAATCTACAGTCATATCAGGAAGAATCTCAAATCCAAGAGGGATAAGAGGAAATAAGAAGAGGAGGTGATTGCTGTGGTTAATCCAATGAGAAATGCCAAGAGGAAGCTGAGGAATGAAGAAAAGCATAAAGCACACAAGAAAAGGAAAATGATGGCAATGAAGATGGGAAGATGGATGTAGTTAGTTATACTGTGTTAGGTGTGAACAATTGATCATCTTTAACACGATGAAGGGTGGGTTCCATCTGGGAGTTAGAGTTGGCATCATTCTCACGCCTTGTCATCAGATAACAAAGTAGATTTCGCCCCAGATACTTCCGCAGCCGGGGTAGGCCTCCTCTAAGTAAAAATTTTGTTTAATTTATTTGATTAACTTTTTCATTGCATAGTGCTAGTAGTTGCACTAAGCTTAGTTAAAATAATTGATTCTTCATAGTGAATATAGTGGCCCTTTGATTAACCTACAATGACAGAGAGCATTGTAAGTCATAGTGAATATAGTGGCCCTTTGATTAACCTACAATGACAGAGAGCATTGTAACTGATTGAACAACGTAATTGAAGAATTTTAAGTAATGGGTACAGACTGGGAGAAGAATGGTCTTTTCTATTTTTGGAATGCAAAAGAAGAAACAGAGGTTAACATGTGGTTTTACTTGGTGTATGTCACACTGAATGGAAATGATGCCTAAGAATTGGAATTAAAGATCTTGTCTTTTAGTGTTAAAATTGTCATCAAATGATATTTGGCAAAGATTTCCTTCAACTTGCATTCGATATTCTCAATTCCAAGCAAATTGGAGTTGGCTTATCAGTCAAATTGTTCTATTTAAGCTAGACTATTTTGTATTTTGATGATTTATTATAAATTGATTAGTTTTACGTTGGTTGCAAGTAATGCAATCTTCCTCCTTTGTCTAGGTTTGAGACCAACCATTTGAGTGAGCTCACGCATCAAGTAATTTCCCAGAAATAATGACAAATCATGAATTGTACTGCATCGACAGTACCGCTTGAAGAAGCTCTTGTTTAATTTTATTTGATTAAACTTATGGATGAACAACAGAAGATGCATTGGCTAAAAAAATCATTTGTATCTTGTTAATTGTTCCTTATACAATTTTAGTTATAATATTCAAATTTGTAGGATAAACTATAGTTAGCTACATAAATCTATTGATGTTCACCTTATCTACTTTTCTTTTCCTATTTCTATCCGTTTTTCTATATAGAGCTGGTACAGACCATATTTTGCAGGACTATTAAAATTACCAAAATATGTGGCGTCAAGTGTTTCACAATTTGTCGAAGAGACAAATCCTAAATACCAGATTTTGTCCTTGCAGGTCAGTTCAAGAAGTAATCCGCTTTACAATTTCAGATATTCTATGTTTTACTTGCAGCTATGTTTTTTGGGTTCTTCATCTCAGTGATTAAACATTTATCAGCTATGTTTATTAGGTTCTTTATCTCAGTAATTAAACATTTGTACATGTTCATACTAATTTCAAACTCACCCTTACAACTATGGTGAGCATGTTTATTATATATACATATATATTCTTGAACAAAATTACGATAAAAGAAAAAAAGACTCTTAGCTGAGTTCTCTCTGTACTAAAATTGGATGTTCATATTTTTTAGGACTCAACTGTTATGATGAGATTGAACGATGTGTATCCTTTAAAGTTGCAAGGTCCAAAAGTTAACTTTTGATTGTTTTAACTTTTATGAACAGAGAAGGAAAGCAATCTAACGAAGTGGATATCGGGTCGCAACTAAAAATATGAAACATCAGTTTAGCATTGGTGAAGAGTATTGGTTTTCTTGGTATGGGTATGTAAACATTCAATTTGGCATTGATGGAATACATTCCTTTTCTTGGTATAATACGTATTGTTGCTCTTGAACAGAAGACAAATAAAACTAGCATTTTAAATTTTTTGATTGTGAGAATAATAGAAGCGATCCAAGAGTTTGATGTTTCGTTGTATTCTTTTAATTGGTCTTTAATATTTATTCTACATTTAGTTGCATTTCTTGGTTTAAGCTGGCATAACTAAGATGAGAGAAAAGTTTGGAATTTATTCTTTGAGTTTGTATGCTGTGACAACCCAAACTGCAAATTCTTTGAATGTAAGAGCTGTAAAATTGGATTAAAATAGAGGGAAATGATGGAAGGATTCTTAATTATTTTTGTGGGAAGCTGGATATTTTATTGAATTCAATAAAACATATACATAAGGATTCTTCTCTTTTAAAGTTGCAAATGCAGAGAGAGGCTATCACACAAGCTATGCATGATTTTTACAAGGTTTAACTAAGGGGTTTTATTCTTGAATATTTGTATTTGCAGATTTTGAAGCATGAGCCCTCAACAAGGTTGCGAAGCTTAATTTTCAGATTTATTTTTGCCGCAAAGACAAGTGAAACTATATGTGAAAATTGTATGGTCATGTTGAAGGTATTTTGCACCTCGTTTCCTCCTGATTATGCAATATATTATTATCCTTCTTGTTATTTTGAGTTTCTTATTCTTGAATGTCTTCTTTTTGACTTCTTGTGACACACTAGTTGGTGCTATAAACGAATTTTTCAGTTTCATTCTTCAGCGGCCCTAGTGTTAGTTCAACGTAACGTACTGAAAGACGTGCTTGGAGCTGTATTTGTTGATCTTGAGCCTACTGTTATGGATAAAGGAACGACTGGGTATAGAGAAACTCTTTCATCCCATCATGAGCAACATATTACTGGCACTGAGGATCTAATAATATGGATAGGGAAATTATACAGGTACCAATCTCGTCCTCTCATATTCAAGTTGAAATCAACTTCTTCTCTAGTAAAAAATTACACCATAACTGAGTTCTTTTTCTCATAAAATGCTCTGCAGTTGGGATAGATATAATTGATTCTGTGTCTTCATTGAGTAAGAAAATTTGCAGAGAAGGTTTACAAGGACTTTTGGTCTTTCAGGATGTTAGTAGTTGGACTTGCTTTGGTTTGGGATCCTTGCTTCTGGAGGGAACTATGGAAAGAAGTCAAGACTTGGCTTTACCTTTTGTGAAACTGCAGAGCAAGAGGGACGTATTTTCTGGAGGCTGTTAAAATTCTATTTGCTTTTTTGCTAGGAGTTGGCAAATATAATGTCAAACAATTTGGATGTATATATTTTTGTAATATGCTGCTTCAAAATTAACTATGAAACTATATGAATAATGTATTTGTATATTTAAGGATATGCATTTCTGTATATATGAATTACATTTGCAAGAAGTATTAGTACTAATTTCAGTTGTTGTAAGGAATTGGATAAGAAAAATCTCAGCTGTGGAAAGCCTGTAACGAACCGAATTAGTTGATGTCACTAGAGTTTATTAACGACCGGATGACGAATTAGCTAAGGGAAAATGTTGTCGCTAAAAATGAGCTCTAATGACCGGAATTTATCCTGTCGCTAAAGAATCTTTAACGACCGGACTGAAATCCAGTCATTAACTTTTAACGTCGAGGCCTTTAACGATCGATTTTTGCCGGTCGTTATTGACTTTTAGCGACCGGATTTCCCCCCGTTAAAAGCTCTTTTTCTTGTAGTGATGATAGTAATATTATTTTAAGAAATTGTGATTTTTTCATTGTTTGAAAGTTAAGATGTTAGTCGTTAGAGTTGATTGCATTTCATAGTTGCTTTTATTTCAATATTGTTTATACTTGTAAAATTATGTTATATATAATTACAAGTTGTATGGCGTATAATGGACTGCTTTGATTAGTTTTTTATGAGGATCACACACATATATATATATCATTTATTTACAGTTTTCTTTTATTTTTTTTATGTAATTTTACCTATTTAAAAATATTTATTATAATTATATTATTTTATGAAATACTAAAAATTAGATACCCCTGGGGCTTATGCCTCACCGAGACATATGTAAATAGCCGTGCCCACGAAACACCGGGTAGCCCAAGTAGGAGCGAAAACTGGCGAAAGCATCTGAGTAGTAAGCCCACTCCAAGATGAGTGCTCACCTATTCGACTTCCCGTGAGCCTCCGAGAGTACGTGTCCGAGACACCGACGGGTTCTTTGCCCCTGCGAGGATGGAGTGACAGAAGTTTTTTTGAGAATTCAAACAGACGAGATGTTTATCATTACGATAGGCCTTACACCCTTGTCTTTTAAAACACTGATCACTATCATGAAATGTATTGTCTTTTTACTATCGCTTCAGGAAGCTCTTATTTAATCTTATTCAATTAATTAAATTTATGAATTTGTAGTGGCCTAAAATTTTTGAACTTCTGTATTTTATTTCAGAATACTATGGCTATGGAAAAGGGAAATCACCTAGAATATCTTAGGAAACTTCCTTTTTATTTCGGCTAACCATTTTCCAGGGACTGTGAATGACTTGACAAAAAAAAAAAATGGTTTCCAACTAGCGCTAGCAATACATGTCCGTGCGATGCATGAGCCGAATATGTCTATTCACTTTAATTAATGAGTCTTTAAGGTTTGTACTTTGAAAATAACTTTTAAAAATATTCTAATTGTTATTATATATAACAACATATACAAAATGTATTTTATGTACCATCACTTTAGTTATAATTAAAAAATGGAGTTTAAAAATTAAAACATATGATGGAATTAAGTCTTTGAGATGGAAAGAGTCGGACTTTTTCTTGATATAATAGAAAGTTGTTTATCGATATGCAAAAGAAAATTAGTATGAATATGAGGGAAAATTAATATTTTAATTCTAATTTTTTTCTTTTAAATTCTTTAATATCTTATATGTATACCGACAGGTTGATATCTATTTCATTTAACTAACTGTTCAAATCCAAACATAAGAACCATTGTTGTATATATTGGATTTTTTAAAAGCAAAACTAATAAAATATTTTTATTAAATTAATTAAAAAATATATTATAATTTTTTTATTAACAATTATAGATTAAAAAAATTGTTATAAAGAAATCAAAATTAGAAAGATATATGTTATATCGTAAATCACCAAATTTTAATTTCAAAATGAAAATATAAAAGTAATACATTTTATAAATATAAAGAAACAATAATCAGAGACTGCAAAGGAGAGTAAAATAAGTAAAGTATTGACAAAGAAGGAAAACGGGGATAAAAGTCACTCCCTCCCTTCACTTTTACTTGTCCACGTTAATATATCAAGAAAAAGAAATTTTTCTTCTTCTTATTTTGCCCTTCATTTTCAAATTATTTTCTGAGGCTATTGAGACTATACACCAATAAATATGGATATTATGATACAATATATGCTTCATTTATTAATTCTTAAAGAATGTGAAAAGTCAAAAGTGGATAAGTTATGTGTAGGAGAATTAAAATTGAAGTACTTACGTGTATACATAAGAAGAAAATAAATACTCAAAGACTACGACATATGTCTAAGTGGGATAAAAAATTAGTTGGTTAAAGTGTATAATTTATATAACTTTTGGTACAAATTTGCATTGCTATTATTCATCCTCTCTTCACGTTTAAAGTATTAACAAAGAAGAAAAACGGGGATAAAAGTCACTCCCTCCGTTTACTTTTACTTGTCCACGTTAACATATCAAAAGAAAAAAAAAAATTGTTCTTTGAAAAACATAAGTAAGCCGATGAAATAATGCTTTATAAATTTATTGGATAAAATACATTTTTTTGTTATGCATTTAAACTGAATTATGCAATTGACTAAATATTTAGATCACAACTAAGAACATTTTTATTACTCCTACAATTTTATGAAATCTTTGAAGATGAGGATTGAGAACTATTGCATTCTAAGTCCACCAACCATCTTGATGATCATTGATTGACTGGGCAGATGCAAGACATACAAATTACTTACTCATGTTCATAATAATAATTTTTTAAGCTTAAAAAAACAGTGGCGTTACAACTATTGTCAACTCCTGTATATATTTTTATATACAAATAGTTACAGAGTCACAATAACTGGGTGCAATAAATTTCTTATGCATTTAAAAATAAAGAAGACCATTTTTCACTTATAACTTGAACAATCAACTTTCTAATCCAGAACTTCATTATTTTTTCCTTTTAGGATCTAGTAGTCAAAAGCCCCATTCAATATTATGGTATTCAGCGCGCGCGACATGATAAACATACACTTCACCTGCACATCTCTTTTTCCTTTTCTTCACCCCATGAAATGTCTCACATTATATTGTTCTATGAAAAAAATACAGAATTATTCTTTATATTGCAACTACAAAGAACTATGTAAGCTAGGCGTATAAGAAGATATACATATATATAACCATAGGTATATGGTTTGACTCATAAATAAGACAAAGAACTATGTTAGCAAATTTAAAAGAATTACAAAATCATATGCAGTTCATCTACATTGATGGCTGGCATTAAGTAAAAGTACAATCTGAAATAGTGAAATTTGGTTAACAAAAACCACTGTAGAAGGGAATAAGCTGGCGATATCTCGACGCAATTCAGGATGGCTCCCATAATATAACCTGTCATATAAAGAAGAATCTATCAACTTTCAAGTCTTATTTCACATTCAAATAAGCATCGAAGGATTGATCAGATCATGAGAGCAACCATACAGGTTTCTCACTGTATAGTTTAATTCTAGGGGGTACGTATTGCTCTCAAGAGCTTTCAAAAACTTGATTTAAAATTCCTGATTAGATGTCTGGACATAATAAATGGCGAAACTTAAATGAGCATTACAGCTTAATTAAAAAAAAAATAAGAAAAATGCATTTGATTCAAAAAATCGAAAAGAGTAATAAGTAATAGACTAATAAAAAGACAGAGACATTTGGAGCTTACCCTTTTCACAACCAAAAAAAAGATGAACTACATCGCTCACCTTGTCTAAACAAGGGAAAATGCTAAGATCAGTACTACGACATGAAATATACATAGAGGAACATGACAAAGAACAACAACAAATATAAGTGGTGTCATCATTTCTCATATTATTTAACAATATATAAATAAAGGTTATAAACAATAGCTTACAATAATAAGCTACGGTGGTGGTAGCCTGCACCCCGTGCATAGTGGACGCTTAGAGTACCGGGCTGCCTTTTTTTTTAAACAATGGCACTTACCATAGATAGATATCAATAGAACATAAAGAATCTACTTTTTCCACTAAATTAATCGCAAAGTTACTTCAACTCTCGATGGATAACAGGTAGATGCATTTGGTCAAGACAAAACTTGTGGAGAGACACTGCCTCGAGCATATAGCTTCTAAATGTCGCAAATATGGTTATTTTCCACCAGGGAAGGTAAACTCAGACGCACACTTCTAAGTTAGTCTTTAAAGATAAAAATAAAAGGAACCAACACAAAGAAGGAGGAAGAAATTTTTGCGTCGTACCTTTGCCTATTGCCAGGAACCAAGTTAGTATACTCTTGTCCACTATCCACAAAGTCTGCAGCCAAACTGTAAAATCTAAGAATGCAGAATGACATTAAAAAAATACATTATCAAGCCCCACATAAACAGGAGGACCACTCTACAACTCACTTCCTCAAATTTTGTTCCACTTATTGCAACCCTCGTCACTCACCAAAACACTGACGACAAAAGGGAAAAAAAACACAAAAAAGAAACAGTTGAGTTACGTAATTCAGATAATAAACATACCATTGAACCGTTAAATAGCTTAACCAGAAAATTCCCATGGTTATGATCATTTGTTCAGAAATTGAGCAGTTGAAGCATTTTCTCTTTTGAGATGACAAATTGATCGAGAAAACGAAATACGATCGGTTCCGTATCATCATTTTTCTGAAGATTCAAAGTAGAACTTCAAAGGAAGAAATTAAAGAGAGTTTCCACCGAAATTAGGGAGGAGAATAGATTTCTCACAAAAGAATAATGTTTTGGTTTTATCAGCCGTCGCTGAAGGGACGCATAAGTTGAAGTTACGGGTTAAATGATTTTTGGGCTTTGTTTTGAAAAGAAGTAACGGAAAAGTAGAAATCATTTTCGATGGTTATTGAGACTTACACTAATAAATATGAATCCGTTTGATATTACTTATCATTTTTTTTGTTACACCTCCTTAAGAAATTATAAATAAAAGATATATTTTACTATCTTACTCCTATCTCTCTCTAATAAATACATTCTAATCAAAATTAACTATTTTCAAGGACATTTATTATTAAAGGTAAGATGAAAAAGATTTAATTAATTTTATCTTGGTTTTGTAAATGAACAAGTAATTTGGACATATACGTTTAGTAATGTGGCCAAATAATATGGGACGAAGAGGATAAGATGGGAAAGATTTAATTAATTTTATCTTGATTTTGTAAATAAACAAGTAATTTGGACAAATATTTTTAGTAATGTTGAGTATTTCATTTATGAACAAGTAAAAGCGCACGAAGGAAATAAATATGTGTCGAAGAATTAAGATTGAAGTGCATGCGTGTATACATGAGGAAAGAATAAATATTCAGCACTATGACATATGTCCACGTGGGATAAAAAAGTAGTTTAGTAATGTTGCCAAGTAATATGGGACGGAGAGAGTATTTTATTTATTAATTCTTCAAGAACTTGAAAAGTCAAAAGTCAACAAGTATACGTACACGGAGAACATAAATGTGTCGGAGAATTAAATTTGAAGTGCATACGTATATACATGAGAAGAGATAAATATTCAGTATTATGACATATGTCCACATGGGATAAAAAAGTAGCTGGTTAAAATGTACAATTTATATAGCTTGTGGAACAAATTTGTATTGCTATGTTGGTCGGCTCTTCATACTTATTTTTAGTAAAAAATGTTGAGTACTTCATTTATGAACAAGTAAAAGTGCCCAAAGGAAATAAATATGTGTCGGAGAATTAAAATTGAAGTGCATATGTGTGTATACATGAGGAGAGAATAAATATTCGATGTACTATGACATATAATCCACATGTGGGATAAAAAAAAGTAGTTTAGTAATGTGGTCAAGTAATATGGGACGGAGGGAGTACTTCATTTATTAATTCTTAAAGAACTTGAAAAGTCAAAAGTCAACAAATATAAGTGCACGGAGGAAATAAATGTGTCGGAGAATTAAATTTAAAGTGCATACGTGTATACGTGAGAAGGAGACGAATATTAATCTTATGAACGTATGTCATCGCATAGAATAAAAAGATAGTTGGTTAAAATGTACAATTTATATAGCTTGTGATACAAATTTATATTATTGTGTTAGTTCTCTCTCCACACTTATATATGTTAGAAAAAGAAATAACAATTTTCTACAAATCATCCAATATTCCTTTATTTTGCGTTCTCATCAATCCAGGCATGGATACTCAATTTACTCAAATGAAAACTATATACATCTTCCCACTTCTCTTATTACTAGGCGGACCGAGGATTTTAAGACAGCGGGGGCACCGTTATTTTAACATAAATGCCAACAAAAATTTTAATTATGACCGAGGGATAATACCGTGTCGGGCCAGGTTCTTAATAAGCGTAGCGATGGCGAAAAATAGGTCAAATCTTCTATATATTATTTAAAACAGGATAGTTTAGGGACAAAAAATGGTTACATTAGTTATTAAATAGTTAATTTAGTTAAAGTCTTGAATTTTAATTTAAAAATAAATGGGAAGTTATCAAGTGGTAAAGTTAACAAATGCAAAAGGAAAAATAAAAAAAAATTACAAACGCAGGAACAATTTGATTTCACCAAATCAGGATAATGGTGTGGAACTTCCAACTTCCGAGCAGTTACATAGAATTTTATAGTTTTGCATTTTATTTTTATTAGTAATTGTAATTGTATCTTTAAAAAAAGGAAGACAAAAAAGGAGAAGGTGGTTTACGAAGGAAATAAGAAGGAAAGAAAGTGGTCCAAAAAAGACTGGAACCGAAAGTTAGATTGGGAAGTTACCATCCACTCATTACTTCCCACTTCCACATTGTGCATCAAAAAGGTGGTTGCCAGTTTTAAAACTATTGAGTAAGGCATATCTATTTCATTCGCCTTGTGTTCCATTTGATAGTTAGAAGATGATGCAACAGCAAAGGCTGAAACAACAAGCATTGATGCAGCAATTCCTTTATCATCCTCGTCTCCTAGCACTCTCTTATGGAATTTTTCAAGTTGGCCCTTTCAAAAGTTTCACTTTTTTTCAATTTCATATTTTGGTTACTGGCTCGAGTTCTTAATCTTTACTGGGTTTAATAGCCTGAATATCAACGACACTATTAGCTACAAGCATTGTATTTTCATTTATGGGTTTTTGTTTTGTGATTCTGGGTCCTAATTGTTTTTCTTTTTCGTATTTTGCTTTTTGGGTTGTTGTTTGTTTCAGCATTGAGTTTGTGATTCTGCGTCCAAATTGGAGTTTCAGCATCTCTCCGGGAACTTTTTTCGTTTTTGTTTCTATTTTGCCATTTTATGCCTGTTCCCTGCTTGATGTTATTCCACAATGAATCTTATTAATGTTTTTCGCTTAAAGTTTTGCTTTGTTTCTTTTGTGGCTTTTCTTTGACTTGAATTTGGTTGTTATGTCGGCTTATCGATTTCAGTTTTATTTCTTCGCATCAATGGAGTCGTTGCCAGGCAGAACATGCATTCAAAAGGTAGGAGTTGAGACTGTTTATTCTAAAAGTTTTATTTTCATCAAAGTTTGGAGATTGTGATCCTAAAGTTTGCTTCTTTTTCATTATATTTAATATATGTTTTTGAGGATTTCTAAGAGATCTTTTTTGGTTGGAGGTTTGAAATTTTGTATTGGGAATATTAATTACTCCTATATTGAAAGAGAATGATGATATATTTTGGCCTATTCAACTTGAAAGTGGATCATGAAGTATCTGTGTCACATTTGTATGTGTTATTAGCTTTAAATTAATATCATCTCCTCTTAGTTTTACATCCTTTTTGGGTTTGAGACTAGATTGTATGTTAACCTATAAGAATAAGCCTTCTGGAATCTTTTAACTTTTGTGCTGCTTAATTTTGACTATTGTGATTAAAAAGCTTGAAACTATATTGAAGGTGCAGTCAGTTTGAATTTTTTTATTTTTTACGGTTGATACATTTTCTAGATACAAATTTGGGACTCAAACGAATTATGTGTTTATTTTTCACCTTTTTAGGTTTTTCAGTTATCAGTACAAAGGCCAGCATCCTGATCCACAAGGCTCCATTTAGTTTTTATTCTTTCTGACTGGCAGATGAAGAGAGTTTAGGGTCGCATTTCCTAATTTTTTTTGGTGGTGTCGTTGTCCGAGATTTCTATATTGTTCTCAACTTCCATTTACAGGCATCTGATTATGATGTCGTTGAATGCTGGGCCTAAATGGAATGAGTGAGTAGTTCCATTAGTCGCAACAATACTTGCTCAATGAATGTCTAAATTTCATTAATCTTTGTTTGTGGGTGTTTTGTACTTGTGGCCAAAAATTTGAGTGGCTTTTCTTTTGTTTTATGACGAGCTACCCCTTTTTTTCCAATACATGTAAATAGGCTAATAGCTTCTTACGGTAATCATATCTTCCTCAGCGTTTGTTCGTAGGATTCACGTTCAAAGTGTAGTCACTTTTCATGTAAAAATAATGACTATTATAGCCTTCTTGGTCTGATAATTAAGTTCTCTAATTTGGTTTTATTGTTTAGTTATGCATATTGGTTCCTGCTGAAAAGGCTATTGATTGATCTACTTTGATTCCCATCATCAATGCTAGCAGCTGCTGCAATCTTTACTGCCCAATGCACTCTCGGTGTGTCTAATGAGTGGGAATAAAAACTGCGAGAAGCATAGCAGCTATGTTAAAGATCAACTTCTTCTTTCTTGCTAAACCAGTAAATTACCTAAGATAATTCCTATCATCTAAACATTATTAGATTAGGATAATATTATATCAGCAAGAATGTAGGATATCTGATTACCAGTCAATCCTGCCCCACATAAATCTATTTGATGATTACTTTTCTCTATCCATATTAGCTTTGAATTTATGGTTATTCATTTATATGTATTCTATTTTTTTCTCACTTCTGTTCAATTGCATGTTATTGCTCCAGGTCACAGTTCAGTTGCTAACCTCTTAAACGAGATTCGGGTAAAGATATCTTAACATCTAAAGCCACATGATTTTTGTTATGAGCAAAGTGACAGAAGGTGCATTTGACTTGCAGAGCATTTGAGCAGCAAATGGAACTTAGGGAGAGCGGTTTGTACTCAAGATATGAGAATAAGCATGATGAATTTGTTACTGGGAAAGTCCTATTTTCAGGAGACACCGGCCATGATCACATTGATAAGGTCTCATCTGATCGGCTGGCGTGTTTTTTCTCTCTGCTATTTTATGTCATTTTATCCTTTATAATTGACACACCAACTATATTCTCCACTAGCAAAAAGTGAAGGATAATAAACGAAGATGAATGAACAAAATAAGAAGTTGCTGGCGAATGAGAGTGCGTATATACAAAGCTGTGTTTAGCTTGAACAATGTATTACTGTCCGCGAAGGAGAATCTTGGATCCGATATCTTCGTACAAAGTGGGCAAGACGAATATTATTGCCTGCCCGAAAATTATTGTTACTTTTTTTAATCCTTTGATTGCTTTTTGCACTACATGTAGAGTTATAGAGAATCTATTATACATATAAGAACCTTTTCCTTTTTTTTCTAAGCATGATTCCACCATTTAATAACATTTTGTCAATGGTTGCTTTGTCATTAAGTTATTTCAATTAGTTATTGATAGTATATGTTAGAGACCTCACAACTGGAATTGAGAATGCTCTTTAAATAATTGTGAACGCAGAAAAGTGAAATTGAGAATGCTCTTTAAATAATTGTGAACGCAGAAAAGCTAATTTGATAAGTACAACAAATAGATTATATTATGTGCTAGGGTATCCAAAAGTTATTAGATTCCATGTAGGTAATTTATTAACTTTTAGGAAGTGGGTTGATGCTCCAGTCATATAACTTTGTAAACTTTCAAGCGCATTTCGATTTCCATTATCGGTGTATTGTATATGACTATGATAATTTATAACTTTTAGTCTATCAGATCTTGCAAATAAGATGATCTAACTAAGTTGCAAATCCAAACAAGTACAAACTAAAAATAGCAACTCAACAACTAGCGACTTACTAACAACTAACAAGAACATTCAGTACTAGATTAATGCATCTCTCTAACTCCTCATTAGCACCGTTGCCGACTTGCTTTACAGTGACTAGAAATTGAAGTTAGAGGTTGTCAACGATGAAATGAGAAAGTAAACTAAGCTAATTGTTAAACTATCGGGACAAAGAATTGGTGGCAACGCCAAGTGCTCATGTTATTTTTATAGTTGGAAGTATAATTAGGGGTGGAGTTCTTTCTAGAAAGGTTCTGCAAAATATCTTTTCTATCAATTTATCTGAGAAATCATTAGTTCTCTTTTATAAAAGTTGTCAACTTTATTTGTTCAACATTAACAACATTCCTCCATGATTCTTCATTTTTTCTGATTTATGTTAATCTACATTAAGTAATTCTCCCATAAGTTATAGGAGTAATTATTATGGTTTAAAACAAAGTTCTCCAATCACATTTATATTATAGCTAATTTTATTGTAGCAAAGTACGCCTATTTTTTTACAAGACATGATCTTTATTTCTCTATTGAAATACTAGCAAAACTTATTTTGCTATTACTTTTCTTTATCATTATCCGCGCATCGCGCGGGTACGAATACTAGTATGTGTAATAAATAAAATTTAACACAGTGAAGCAAATGAAAGAGATAGCTCAGTGGCTAAGGCTGTGCAACATGTGGTGACAGTCTGAGTTCGAATCAAGCGAGCTCATTTAACGTTTATTGTTTTCCTAAAAACGAGGCTCAAAAAAATAATTAAAAGTGACATTCGGTTCGATCCGGATGACATGTAAGGAAGCAAAGGCCCCAATTAACGTGCCCCAAAGACAACACGTTTGTTAGAGTCGCGATTAAATATATACTAATTTCTCAATGTATATACGCACATATATACATAATTTTTTCCGAAGAGTGGAAGTGCACGTGCACTCCCACCCTTCCATGTGGGTCCGCCTCTGCATGCGTATAATGTGTGTACGCAATATCAATATGAGTACAAACATTTAATATTACATGAATAAAATCAAAGTTGTATTCGAAATGTAAAATATTTTTCATGAGTACAAGTTCAATGATTAATGTTGATCATATTCATCTAACTCAATAAATCAAGAAATCATGCCGCCATAAAAGTCCTCGTATGTCTTATTGTAGTTTTGCTTAAGTAATTTTATATTTGCTTTAAAGCCTATACTGACTTGTATTTCATGGCTTAACGAAAAGCATACAAAATGAGGACAGCTGAGCTATACAGAATCTGCAAAGTATTTGTAATGGTTATACTACTACAATTTATAATGTCTGGTTATGACATTATATGCAAGGCAGCTTTGGAGGTGGGAATGAGCCCCTACGTGTTTACAGTTTATCGGCATGCAGTGGCCACGGCGATAATGGCGCCGTTAGCTAATACTTTGATCGGTATGCCTGTGTCTCCCTCCCTACCATGCTTGCGTGCAACTTTTTTGGTAAATAAGATACTTCATAGGTGGGAGTTCTAAATTACATATTCTTCCAAACATGAGAATCTTTTATCTGCAAATCTATATTTTTTAAGTAAGGTAGAGGCCCAAAGAGAGTGAGGAGAAAGGAACATTCGCTAAGACGTATGTACTAGCCAGCAAAACCTTATTTTTCAGTCCTAGAGATTGAATACCTAAACCCTCATGGGGTTTGTCCTTAGTGATAGCTTTCCAGGAAATTAAATGAAGCTTCTTCTTAACATTAGTAGTACCCCCAAGGAAATTTCTTTCATATGCTCTAACTGAGAAATAATTGAAGTAGGCAGATGAATGAATTGCATAATATGATTAGGAAGGATGTAAAGAGTGCTATTAATAAGAGTACTTCGCCCAGCATGAGTTAGAAAAGGAGTGTTCCAACCTGCAAATTAAGTACGGAAGTTGTCAATAATAAATTGGTAATGAGCTTTGGTAGGTTTGGAAGAGAATATACGAAAACCGAGATACTTCCCGAAATTATGACCCTCCTGGAACAACAAATTACTCATACCTAAATTTTTATCTTATTGAGAGCTGCTATTCGGAAAGAAACAAAAAAAAACTGGGATTTAGCAAAATTAATCTTCTATCCTGAAATAGCCATAAAATGATTAAGGATGTCTACAATAGTATGACATGTAGTAGCATCGATTGTGCCGCCAGTTAGGATAATATCATCGGCAAAAAAAAAAAAAAAATGATGAGACAGTTCCGGTTCCCCTTTGGAAATAGTAATGGGTGTCCAAAGATGATAATCTAGAGCCATGTTTATTCTACGGGATAAAATCTCCCACGTGGCAAGCCATTAATTAAGATAGAAATAGAGGAAGTAGAAGTACAGGACATAATAAGTTTGGTCAAGTTTGGAGGAAAATTAAAGGCAAACTTACTCAAATATTACCTTATCAGTTTCCTAACCATTCACCATTCTGTAGCCTACCTTTTTAAATATTATCATTTGTAGCTACATTTTGGCAAAATAGTGTATGTTTTCGCGTGTATTTGTTGCCAACAAATACATGAGAACAAGGTAAAAAAAAAACATGATCCTTGATTTTAGCCTTTAATGGTGGAGCTATTAAATTAGATATTAATATATATTTTTTTGATGTATTTTAGTGATTTTTTTTTTATGTATTTCAGTGATTTTTTTTTATATGTATTTTACTGATTTTCTTTTTTTTGTTTTGTTTTTGATGTATTTCAGTGGCTTTTTTTGATGTATTTCAAATACATTGTGTACATTTCAACTACTATGAAGCCAAATATATTTAAATTTTCGTGTATTTGAATGGATTTCAACATATACATTCAGATACAAGACCAAAAAATTCAAATACATGACAAACACATTCAAAAAAATAATGTATTTGGCTATTAACAAAATACACTAAAAAATGCACTAAAAAATACAAAGACAAATACATTAAAAAACAGTGTATTTGTGGAGACGTAGATTTTTGAATGTATTCAGTATTTGCTTTAACAAATACACATAGCCAGATCTGAGACACTACCACCACCAAAAAAACCTAATCTCTCCAACACCACCAAAATCCTAATCTGAGACACCATCACCAAAAACCCAAATCTGAGACTACACCAACACCAAAAAACCCTAATCTTTCCATCACCAACAAAACCCTAATCTTTCCATCACCAACAAAACCCTAATCTCTCCCACTCCTTACGTCATCTTCTCCGTCACCATCTCAAAAATCACATCACCGCCACCAACAATGTACACACGGCCGATCCGCGCTATCGCTCACCGGATAGAGAAAAGAGAGAGAGAGAGAGGCGAGCACAGAGGAGACGGAGAAGAGAGAGAGGGCGGCGAGAGAGAGAGAGGGGTGAGCACGGGGAGGAGAGGGAGAAGAGAAAGGGGGGTGGTGCGGCCCGTGGCAAGGTGGTTGAGAGAAGGGGAGAGAGATTTTAGGGTTTGAAACGAAAGTGGGAATGGGGTAAAGGATTGGGAAAAAGAAAAGATATATGTGTTTGGGTATGTATTTTTATATAAACTACCATTTGTAATTTAAAAAAAGTTAATTAGCTACTAAATATAATTAAATAAAAGGGTAGTTAATATTAATAATTAGGTCTTAAAAGAAGTTACAATGAGTAAAAATTCCAAAATTAAAATAGGCCAAAGACTGTCGAACGAACACACCCATTCAATGCGATCAAAAGCCTTTTCCAAATCTAGTAACAAGAAATTAATTTTCCAGTTTTGACCTTAGTGGTTTTAAGGTTGGTAATGAGTTCTTGAATGATAATAGCTTATCAGCAGCTCGTCGTCGCTTCAAGAAACTAGATTGAATAGGGCCAATAATATGATTTAACCAAGGTTAAGCCAATGGACAGTTATTTCAGAAATAATTTTATAAGTATAGTATTACAAAGACCAATAAGCCGGAAATGAGTTACAGTAGTAGCACTAAAAACCTTAAGGGATTAAACATAAATAAGTAGAATTGAACTCAGCAGGAATAACATTATGCTTGAAAACAGAATGACAAAAAAGCCTAACAGTCCTATGATGTTCCAGTGTAGTTGCTAGAAAAAAGGACGTAAACCATCCGGCCCAGGAGCCTTGAAAGGGTGAAAAGAATCTAAAGTGAATTTTATTTCCAAGTCTGTTAAAAGAGCACCAAGAGAGGTTCAGTGTTGCTGCTAGAAAGCATTTTGAGGAGCACATTCATAAACAGGATGATAATGATTAAGATCAGTTTGTGAACAAGTTCTGAAAATATGTGGTAATGACATTGTTAATATCAGCTGGATTGTAAAACCAATTTCCCACTGTATCACAAAGACCCATAATACGATTTCTCCTACGCCGTTTTAAGGTGGACAAGTGAAATAAATTAGTGTTAGCATCACCCTCGTTTAACCAATTAATGCGCGATTTAAGTCTCCAAAGATATTGATTATAATCAGTAGTAAGGTGTTGTTCAAGATTTTGAAGAAATGAAATAGTAGGATAATTATATCATGTTTATACTTAATTGCCATAGAATTCTGTATATATATTCTTCAAAATAAACTATGAAGCTCGTCTCTTAAGCAATGACTCAGTCAATGTTTACTAAGTTGGTCATACTTGGCCTACTGGAGTAAGTCTTAACCCCTCTTATTTCTCATGATATATATGATATATATGGTATCTAACATATTTCCCTTGATTAACAGGCCCGTCGCCGGACAGGTTCTGTATTCATTAGGGCTGAAATACACAACGGCCACCCTGGCTGCATCTTCGAACAACACGCTCCGTCATTACTTTTGTAATGTCGTGGGCATTAAGGTAACACTAGTGTTTTGTTTTTTTTTTTCCTGTTTTATAATTTTCAACTTTGAAAGTGTACTCCTTGGCCCCCGTTTGTAGCTCACAAACAATGCCCAGTAAAAGTGTACTCCTTGGCCAAACAACACACCCCACCCCAACCCCCCCCCCCAACCCCCCAACAAAAACAAACATCTCACTTATGTAGATTATGTAATAGACACAATCATTTGAAAAAAGGGAATGGACTAATAACATAACTTGAAAATCATCAGCTACACGAGAGGAAAAAAAGTTGAATAAAGACAACAAATTCAAGCAACCAAACAACCAAGAATATATGAAGAATAAAGTGTGTCATTTGAAAATAAAATGAGTATATATAAAGAATAATGAACTACAGATAACTGCAAAATAAAGCAAGAAACTTGAACAGAGCAAAACAGATGTTTCTATTAGTCCATTTGCCAGTTCATATAAAGTTCCCTAATTCTTCCTACATGTATATTGTTATCCTAGTCGTGAGAATGTGCAGCTCACAAACACAAGAAGCCAGACCAAAATAGTTGGGACGATTGGCACGGTTGCTGGGGCCTTGATAATGACTGTGGTAAAAGGCCCAGTTGTTTGGGCAATAGGAAAGACCCATCATGAATCTCAAAGTGGTGGGGTAAATCATAATTTACACCATGCTGCTACAGGCCCCCTCATGCTAATATCCGGGTGCATATTTTGGGCTGGATACTCAGTTTTGCAGGTAAAAGTATATAGGAATCAGTTACAAACTAAGAGCCCGTTTGGTTTGGCTTATAAGTTGCTTATATAAGTTGCTTTTTTTTTTTGATTGTTTGGGTAAAATTTAAAAGTCATTTTGTGGCGCTTAAAATATGCTCAAAAAAAATAATGGGCCATTTTTAACTTATCTAAAGTGAACATAAAAACCGAAAACGGTTATGCCCAAAAAAATAAGTTAGACTACCCAACTTATTTTTTAAATTTATATAAGTTGCTTGCAAACAGCTTATAGGCATAAGCCCATCCAAACAGGCTCTAAATAGCCTATTGAGGAAATAAGCAGAAAATTGACTGTACTAGTACTTTATGCCCAGGATTACATGGGGGACTATCCAGAGCTCTCTCTCACTGCGTGGGTATGCTTCCTGGGAGATATCGAGGGAGCTCTTCTAGCTTCTTTTATGGAGAGGGGAAATGGTCCTGCGTTGTCAATACATTGGGACACTAAGCTGGGGGCTATTGTATACAGTGTAAGTTAAATTGTCCTTTTTTTTTTTTTTTTGAAATGGTAACAAGTTCGTCTTCATTTGAGTATCTCCATAGCCATTTCATGAGCAAACTTCGATTTTGTTTTCTGAGATTCCCGATGCCTAAACCTCCTTGCTTTTTACTGAGGGTGAGGATTTTCCATTTGACCAGGTTGAAACCCTTCTTCACCTTGTTCCCTTGCCAAAAGTTTCTTCTCGGTGCATCTATTCTCAGACTATATTTGTCTAGTCTCTTAAATCACTAATAAAGTTTAAGTTTTATCAAAACCTTCTAACTTTCCATGTCTGCATTTCGGGGAGTATTTTGTTCGGGGCTTGCATATTATTTGCAAGCACTGGTAATGAATGAACGGGCCCCGTCTTCCTCAATGCATTTAGTCCTCTCAACATGGTAATAGTTGCTGTTATGAGTGTATTCATCCTCCGGGAAGAAATGAACTTGGGCAGGTAATTCTTACATATAGCCCTTAACTCTCATAAGATAATTCCATCAAGACTGACTAATGCACTTTTTCCAGACTACTAGGTGCAGCGGTGATCATTTTAGGGCTTTATGCTGTCATCTGGGGGAAAAATCAGGATAACAACAAGAATGACGCCCCTCCACCAGATGATCAACCACCAATTCCCCCAAGAGTGGAACAACCTGTTGAAGAACAAGCGGGGTTGGAAATTCATGAAGAGCAGGAAAAAAAAAAAAAAGATGAAGTTATGGAGATTCAAGTAGTTTAAGTTCTGTTTTTAACATGTTTCAGTTATTAATGTTCACTGTGTAGAACTAAGTGCCTTCTCATTTTCTCCTACTAAATAGACGAAACTTTTCAATTATCAGTAACTGTTCGTTGTCTAGAACTTATTAGGTGTCTTTTCATTTTCTCCAACTAAATGAAGGAAGAGAGTGGTAATGCAAATTATATAGAAGGTACAGAATATTAGAGTGTGTTATTTCATCCAGTTAAGAGACAAGCATTGTATTTTTCATCTTTTTGCATCAACATATATAAAGTGTGACTGGTACGTTTTGTACAAGCAAAAATTTCATTGAAAATACTTTTTGTGATAAATTTTTCACTCTTCTGATACGCTGAAGTTTCCAGTGCAAAAGAAGGCAAAATAAAGATCAGTCCCTGTTAGGTGTCCCGATTAGCTGCAGAATTAAGTGCGCAAGTTCTGTTTCATTTCTTCTTGGTCTCGTTGTTATTGATGAATATCAATCTTTTATGTGTACCATACAAGTAGTGCATCCTAAGGTACAAATAAACATCTACTGGAGGGCTCTTTAAATTTAGGTGTAACCAACATGAATAAAGCATCAGAAATTGATAAATGAAGTGCTAAAACCATGATTGACACTATTAGAAGAAAAAAAAGTACAACAATACCTCTGCAGAATGATGTAACTCAAATTGCATGCATAAAGTTCAAAATTGGGACTAACCTTGCACTATTTGCACTCTTCACTAGAAATCGCCTTAACATGCAAAGAGCAATTCGATCTTGCACCCTTTAACAAACCACTCCAAAGAAAATCTATTTTCAAGAATTTCCACAGGGAAATATACCTGTCTGGAAGCAGTGGCACTATGTGAATATTCAGTAGCAGAATGAGAATTCAACCACAGGTAGATCATGTTGCAAATTGCTTTTAAATGGGAAGTTAAATACCAATTACGCTGCAAAAATCAACTAAAACTCATCAAATTTGACTTAAATAATAAATGATAATGTCTTATGCTCAGGCATCAAACAAACAAATATTTCAGTGCTTCTATATAGATTTACACAAGCCAAAAATGAAAAGGAAACACCTGAAGGATTCTGCAGTATCAGTTATTTCACTTATATATAGATCATTTGGGAAAATCTGAAGAGCATCACCAAAGAGTAGACTAAGGTACAATAGATCAGAAATGGAAGCAGTATATCTTAATGACCAGTAAAAACTACGGAAAGTAAACAGTTAATTCAATAAAGGAAGAAAATCACAGCAATCAATATACTGGATAACACAGAACGATCGATTTTTCAGTTTCTGCATATGGTTTGTTGTATCTCATCTAACACACTCTTTGTAAGCCAAAACCATTTTTTTTAATAATAGTATAAAGTTTTACATTTATGTTCAGTACCAAATGGTACTCAAATGGTTACACAAACTAGACTCGTCCAAATTACATGACAACAGACTCTAGCAAGTCCAGAAACAATTATCACTTCAGTAGCAAAAGATCCACTATTCCAAAACAATAAAATCTGAATACATTTAATTTTTAATTTTTTTTCAATGGCAATTAAAAGATTTTATTAATTACCTATGAGAATTACAAAACCAGGGGAGACTAATCCAGATCTGCCCTAGTCAGAATAACACAGAAACATCACCTACCAGTGTCTACTCTATACCACCTCATTCTAGACAAAACTCCTACTACAAAGAACTAACATACTCATTCAGGACTCTATTTTTTCTAACTCTAATAATAATACATAGAGCAATCTTCAGTGAGTGCACTAGATCCTCTGCAATCCTGCATTTGTGCTGAAATACTCTTCCATTTCTTTCAATCCACACATCATATACCATAGCCGCAAACCCAGCTTTAAGAAGCTTGCATCTTGCACTCTATCCTTTGTTCCTTTCTAACAATATAGTCCATGCTATGCATAAGGGAGCTGTCCTGCAAAGCTTCTTTTGTCTCCTATCAATTCTCTGTGTTTGCCAAATACGGAGTAGCTCTCTAAAATTAGATGGCATTACCGATTGAAATTCAAAAATGCATAAAAATATAGATCAAATCTGCCAAGAAAAGCTACAATGAAGTAGAGCAAGTGATCCGTCAATTCCCTAGCATTCTCACATAAAAAAGCACCTGCTGCAAAGATGAACTCCTTTCTTCTGCAGCCTATCCTGCGTTAAACATGCTCCGGGAGCAGCAAGCCAGCCAAAACAGGCCACTTTGGTTGGTACTTTAGTCTTCCATATCATTTTCCAAGGCCATTCTTTATCATATTCCACTGAAAGTTCTTGTAGCTTGTCATAGCAAGCCTTAACAGTGAATGTTCCATCTTTCCCTGCCATATACCATTGAGAATATTCCTTGCAATAATCTATGTCACGTGCTGCATTTTCTGCAAAAAGGAGGCAGCTTCTGTCATTTCCCAATCATTAAGCTCTTTTCTAAATTGAAAACCCCATCCTGAAATAGAAATGCATTCTGCCATTAGACAATCCTTATTTCTGACCAAATTTAATTACGAAGGAAATATGTCCTTAAATAGCCCATCTTTACACTATTTATCTGTCCATAGCCTATCTTAGCCTAAGTTGTTTTGTTACTTTAACATCAGGCATATTTAGGTACTTTGGCCGTTTGGTATAGAGAATGTCTGTTGCCAATGCATCAAAAAGTGGGTAAGTATTTTAATTTCTGGCAGATATAGAGAAGGTCAATAAATCCACTTTGAGCCAATGTCCTGTCAGGAGAAAGTTAAGTCTATTTTAGATTTGTTTTCAGTGGCAGGCTCGCATTTCATACAACGTTATGCCACATTGTACTCTTTTGAAACACCATCTCATCAGTGGACACTACAGAAAAAACCTTTTTCCCAGCAGTTTGTTCCTTTATTTTGCGACGGTTCAAACTGCCGCAGTATAAAATTAGCGGCAGTTTAGACCTGTCGACACTAGCTAGGGCCTAAATTAACAATATACTTAATTAACAATTTGGGGAAAATCACAGCCTATAAATTTCAAACGCATTAGAACAAATTCTAGCCTATCGAAGCAACAATTACTGCAAAATCAACAGATTACTTCATGCATTTTCAAAACAGGAAAAATCATATTTAGCAAATTGGTGAAATCAGTACACAAAACTTCATTAAAATTTGGGAAAATCACTAGATAATCATTTAAGCGATTTAAAACCCTAGCAAACTGATTTAGCAGTAAGAATCGATCCTAATTAAGCTAAACTGATTTAAAACTCTAGAGATTACGGAAAATAATCTAAATTTGGGGAAACAATTTACCGATTTCACAAAATTTGGAGAACTTTGCAGAAATTTAGCTAAACTGCAATTTATTTAGCTAAACTGATTTCAAAATGATTAAACTTTGCAGAAATAAACTTACATTTCAGATTTGTAGAACTTTTCGAATCGTTAGCAGTAGAAATGACACAAAAATTGATAGAGAAAGAGTGAGAAAGTGCAGGAGAAGTGTGTAGAAATATCTATGTTAACATTTAAGTTGTGGGTTCCATTTAGTGTAAGAAAGTGCATGAGAGTGTGTAAAGTGTAATCAGTTAACATTTAAGTGTGTAATTTAAGTTGTAGCGAAATTAATAAAAGTAATCGGTTATTTTAAAAGGTCAAACCGCCACAAAGTCAAAATAAATTGCTGGTAAAAATTATAATTAATGAAACCGCTGGGAAATGAAAATAAACCGCTGGAAAATCACATAATTTTATGGCTATTATTGAACCGCCATGCCAGCCGCTTGGAAATAAATATATAGCAGCAGTTTCATCAAACTGCCCCAAATAAACCGTAGCTAAGACCCTTTTTTTTTGTAGTGTGAAAGAAAAATGAGCTATTCATAATTTTTAAGGCTAACACACTTTTCTTTTTAGTCTGTCAAAAAATTAATGATATATTTTTATATTTAGAAATAATTGCAATTAAAACTTTCCCTTTTATTCTTAATGAAATGAATTACAGCCACACAAATATTTATGACTTATTTTAGACCACAAGTTTAAAAAATCTTCCTTTCTTTCTTAAACTCCGTGCCTAGTCAAACTATATCACATAAATTGGGATGAAGGGAGAAGAATGCAACAATCTCTGTTGCTATATATATCGTGACGACGTGAAGTAGTTAGTTTTATTACTACATAGTTGTGAATGGGTTGGGAAAGTTCACATAATTCAACATCAACTTACGTTAAAAGGAGAGACAATTTTAAGCTCAAATTTAAAGTTAAGGGTAATTATGGTCTAATAGGTAGAAGGAGCACAATTTTAAGCAATTTCAAATACATTAGAGGCATGTTTGACCCTTTTTTGCTAAATGAAAACACATATATATTGTATAAAACGTGAACCAGTGATACGTATAGAGTTGTAAAAGTTTCCCAATTGAAAACAATAACACCTAATTGAGTTTAGTTTGGTCATCCTTATTTCGACTCTTATGTGCAAACGCATTATATATGTATATCTCTTGCAGATACTTATCCTTGTATAGATTCCTCTTATTTTATTTATAATATAAAAGAGACATGATCCTTATCTACAAGAGTTAATTAGCATATAAGAGTCCTAACAATCATAACGTAATTTGTTTTAGCTAGGTTTCCTCTATAGTCCTATAAATTCTTGAGATATTTCATAACTTTTGTCATTGAGAATTTCTATGCTGTGAAGGGTAACAAACACATCAACAAAAGGAGAATCTAATTAATAGAATCAAATATTCTTTTCTTCAACAGGCAAACCTTGTTGTTTTTTCGTTCTAGTTATTATGTAATTATGATATATGCATAATACTGAATAGAACATGAAAAGATGAAGAAAGTCTTTAAGTTAATTCTCACTATTCTGAATTATTAAGTTTATGCCATATTTTCCAGCAATATTTAAACAAAGGAAAGAGCTTTACTCGTGTTGTTCTTGCCCGATAAATTATCACAACACAAAGGTATTCGCTATGCACATATGTTGGAGCTAAATATCGAAAATCTGTTGCTGATTCTATTTAACGACATATTAGCTATGGACTTTTTAAAAAAATCTTGTTAGTTTGGCTATTTAGCGACAGATTCATGTCAAATTTCATAGCTAGTTCCTATCTTCTTCTTTTTTTCTTTTTTTACTTTTATTTTTGTAGTTTTGCGAAAAGAAATTTCATTAAATGAATGTTGATGGATGAAAATATTTTTGACCCTTTTCCCATAAAATAAAGTAGTACGAAGATTATATAGGGCGGGGGAACGTTGGTACAGAAATATCACAAAAAAGAAATAAAAATGGCTTGGCGTAAATAAATATCCGTCAGAAAAATTATACTATTCTTATTGGTCCAGCTGTCCAAAAGAGTGAA
>NW_026713839.1:0-26111 GCF_029784015.1 Lycium ferocissimum | reverse complement strand
CAATAGATGATATTCAGATCACAGAAAAGCTAGCTTATGAAGAAGTGCCTATTGCCATACTAGATAGGCAAGTACGAAGACTTCGGAATAAGGAAATAGATTCAGTCAAAGTCCTATGGCGAAATAACAATTGGGAAGAGATGACTTGGGAAGTGGAAGAGAAGATGAAATCCACATATCCACATTTATTTCAGCCCCTGGAAGGGACCTATAACGAGACATCGAAATGATAAGGTATGTATGTTTTTCTTTTATGCATATAACGTGTGTGGCCAAACTATATATGCTATTGTGTTGTGTGCAACAAATGATATTATGGGTTGTTGTGACGGGATGGTAGTGCCATAGTACGGGGGAAACTTCAAAATTTTTCTAGAATCCCCGACGCATTTGGATGTTCCAAAAGGGGGGAAGAATGTTACACCTCGTTTCCCTCCGCGTACGGTGAATGTGGGAACGGCGAATACGAGGTTTGGAATAAGTGAGAGATAGTAATTGATGGTCCTAATTAAGATTTCCAAAGACATTCGAGTTAAGGAAAGAAAGTTGTTAAGAGAAGCGGGTTATAAGTTAGTGTATCGGACGAGAATTACAAGTATTGAGTTAATGGTGTATCAATGATGCCCTAAGGAAGAGTTATAACGCTCCTTAGAATGGTAATGAAGTGTTGAACAAGTGTTAAGAAGGTTCCATAAGGATCGGAGATCAAACGAGTCGACGAAATAACTCTCGGAAAACTGGGCAAACCTACGGCCAGACATACTGGCCGTATAAAAAGTATGGACCATATGTCCAACCGTAGATTCAGCCCAGAATACCATGGTTCACTGGACCAGATCTACGGCCAGACATACGGACCGTATGTTGGTCCATATATCTTGGTCAGGGCTGGACTCATTTTATATAAGGGACCATTTTTCATTTTCATTTCATTTCATACTTCATCCCCACACTTAAAGAAACCTCTAGAGTGTTCCAAACACTTCATCCATGAGAAATCTAAAAAAATCAAAGATCATCAACAAGAAATCAAGTGAACCAAGTGAAAGAAACTCCATCAAAGTCATTCAAATCAAGAAAACCCAAGAGAGATGAAGTAGGGTTTTGTGCAAAAAGTGTAATATCATCTAAGGCCTATTCTCTAAATCTAAGGAAGTTTTATGACCTCTTCATGTTATTTGAAGTATTTATAAGTTGAAACACATGGATTGTGAAAGAGTATAGGAAATGGGTCACAAATATGAGGATAGTGTCATTATCGAATAGTAGTGTTATACCTCGCGTTTTATACATTTGAATATTTCGGGTTAATGGCGGGAAGTTAAGGACGAGGCTATGTTCCAAAAATTTTCCTATGCATAAGAAGGTTATGAGTATTACTTATAAATATTGGTACTATGGAAATGTTGAAGAAGGTTAAGGGTAGAAAGGAAAATTCGCAAAAGTGGCATCATAGGAATAATGTGGAAGTCTAGGGGTAAAATGGTAATATTGAAAAAAGGCGAGGGCAAAATGGTCATTTCACAAGAATTCAAGAAGCCTTACTAAAAGGCCATGTTGGCCGAATTTAAAAAGAGAAAAGAAAGAAAAATGTGTCATCTTTTGCTCTAAGGAAGTTCAAGAAAAGGAAAAAAATCAAGAAAAGAAAGAAAATTCTAGAGAGGGAGAAGGAGGATAAAGGGCCATACTTGAGGGGCTTAAGTGCAAATATAAACAAGTGGTGGAAAAAAAAAAAAGATAAATAAGGCATGCTTGTTTTCATCTTTAGAAAGATGAAAAAAAAATGAAAACAAGACTTGGAGAGGACTAGGCCATTCGGCCATGTCCATGGAAAATTGAAGCTTTGAAATCTTGTTCCAAAAATTTCTTTCTTCATGTATTTCCACCAATTCAAGGATGCTCTTCAACATGGTATAGTTGTTAAAGCAAGAATCTTCCTCTTTGTTGCAAGCTCATGACTTTGGCTAAGTAAAGAAGTTGAAGGAAAAGGGTAAGAATTTCTCTTCTTCTATATGATATGAATGGTTGTGCGTGTTGTAGTGTATGAAAATGAATGGAATTTATGAAAAATATGAATGTAGAGGTGGTAGCCGTGTGGTGTGTGAAGCCGTGTGTGAGTGTTGTGTTGTATAGAAGATTGAGTTCATTTCATGTAATGTGTTGTTTGTTGTGGTAATGTATAGAAAACATGGAAAAATCCATGGAAAATATGGGTGTTGTAGTGTGGCCGAATGGGGTGTGGTGTGACAAGTTATGGTGATTTACTTCTATTGATATTTTAGTGTTGTTGTTATGGATTTTGTGTTGCTAATAAAAGCTTAATGAGCTTAGTGAAGTTTAATAGTTGGAGGCTTGTTCATGGAATATGATGTTCTTGCATGTACGAAATATAATGTTAGTATGATATTGTTAGTGTGTAATTCATGAATTTAGAGGAAAAGGAGAATATGTAGTTATCATTTTATTGGAAATGGGAGGTGTTGAATGGAGTAGAATATTGATTTCATTATCTTGAAAGTTATGTGAATTGAATGGGATTGGATATTGAAGTGTTGCTAGAATACTTGTTGTTATTGTTGGTAAGATTGATGGAGTTATTGTTCGTTTGGCCGGGTTGAATTCCCGGGATTGTTATGGGTTGAAATCGGCCAAGTTAAACTTGGTGGCATGGTATGTTACAGGGGAAATGCTGCCGAAATTTCGGTAGGCAAGTGTACCTTAAGATTCAATCTCTAAAAACTTCTAACCAAGGTTTGGTAAATGCGACCATTTGTAGATTTTTGGCGGATTTGGAGCTTGAATTTGGAGGAGCGTAAGAAGCGGAAAAAGGTATGTAAGACCTTACTTTCTTTCTTTGGCATGTCTTAGACGTATAGGCTTGATTTCGCGCCTCGGGGACTTCCATAACTCTAGAAATCTGAGATTGAAAACTAGTTACTATTCATTCAGTGGCATTGAACCAAAAGTGCTTGAATAGTGAAAGAAAGGTCGAAACACTCTAGGACTTGCAAGAATACGACCGATCATCCTAAGACTTCCATAAGCAACATTATGAAATGTATTATACGTAAATTGTGTACGCCGCCTCATTCGACCGAGGCGGGCCCACTATTCCCAAATCCCTTCTTATTGTTACATTAAGCTTATTTCCATGCTATAGCTAACAAAAGTTTTTGGTTATCGTTTCTACAATCAAGTTAGTAGTTGTTTTAACTAAACCTATGACCCCAACGTATGATTTTCTTTCCAAAAAGTTTACAAGGGTTTTACAAAATACTCATTTTCCTTCAAAAATCAAGTTTTATAATATTAAAAGTCCTACTAACTAAAACGACGACCATAGTTCTATGATGATAATAATGAAGCCAGGAATAAGAAAGGTATATAACGATAATAGTCAAGGCTATGTTTTTCAATGGCTATGACGATGTCAAAAGAAAATGAGAATGGTACTATGATAACTATGACGAGAATGATCTCATGTCTTAAGGTTCCAAAGTACAGGAAATGCTATACTATGATTCTACTCCATGTTTATTCATAATGTTGACCTTCATTGATTGTCTCGCCTTACTACTAGTTCCTTCAAGGTGAGATAAAGCGCCCATGGTTATTTCATAATAAAATCGGAGGTTACCGACCTTCCGTCACTCCGATAGCGTTATAGCTTTTCCTTGGGCTCCCATGCATCTTTGTTTAAACATTTATATGATAATGTATATAATACCTAATATTGATGAATGTACTTGTATATATATATGTGGGGAATGGGAAGAACAACCGTGTCCACCCGATTCGGTGCTTATCATCCGGACGCGGGATGCCGGACGCGGGATTTATGGGAGAGAGATATACTTGGGACCTTTGTTGGGGAGGGGGGTTGGGAGAGCCGATGAATTCGGCGTAAAAAGTAAAAAAAGTCTTGTTTTTACGAAAAGTATCTGTTTTCTATGTACAAAAACAAGAAACACCGCGTTCGGTAAAGAAAAAGAAAAAGCTAAGCGTGCGTGGCCTCCGCCCGAGTGGCACTCACATGTACGGAGTTGCTCCTACATCGTAGTCTCTTGTCTATGCTTCCGTATAGTTATTACTACGCACGGTTACCGTCTTACACATGATTTCATATGTACGACACTTCATGTCTTACATACTCGGTACATTGCTCGTGCGACCCCTCTTCTTCGGGGCACGTTCATGCCACGCGGTACACACCGACGGATAGAAGCCGGGATAGAAGATGTTCCCGGCGAAGTTGGCAAGCTCCATTTGGCCCGGAGTGTGGCCGAGGTCATAGCACACGTGCCGGGATTTACGAGTACAGTTAGAGACTTTGCAGACAGAGTTATAGGTTCCGGGAGTCAGATTGTATTATGACACGAGTTATATACAGTTACATATTTTATTTAACTTAAAAGCAACAAAGGAGTATTTCAGTCATCTACTTAAGTTTACTTGTCTTAAAGGTTTTCAAAAAAAAAATTTACGTAGTAAGGGTCAGCGGGTTCGCTCGGCTCCGGTCACGGGGTCGGGTGCCCATCACACCCTGATCAAGATCGGGGTGTGACAAGTAGTTGGGTTGAATCATGGAAATGGTTGTGTTGATGTTATAAATACGTTATAAATGATATTTAGAACATGAGATAAGCATTGGATACGAAAGAATGCGATAGTGAACTTTGGCCATAATTATGAAGAATTGAAGTAAAGTTATGAAATGCGAATCATGTGAATGGATGACGATTGTTATTAGTGATATTGTGATGGTTGTTATGAATGTTGGGAGTTGATATGGAATATGGAGGAAAGTAGTATAAATAAAGGAAATGCTGCCCAAATTTCTATAGCTTTAGTAAGCATGTTTTCACGACGATATAGCTAATGTTGATACGAATTCTCTTGAAGGTATAAACAAGTGCATTAAAGGAGAACGAGCAAGCGATAGGATAGTTAAACGACAAAGGTATGTGAGGCTAATCCCTTCCTTCTAAGGAATGAGTCCTATGGCATGAATTTCCTCTTTTATTATGAATGTTCCATCTTTAAGGAGACCATGAGTCCGCGTTCACGAATAGCCATACGAGATAAGAGATATGTTACGATTATTATAATGATGATAAGCTTAAGTCTAGAGATGCTATAGCCTATGATATGATGTTCCAATTAAGCTAATGAAGCTATACGTAGCCCATTGATGTCGATCATTATACACACTCACCTTATGCTTGTTCCTCCAAGGTGAGGTAGTTTACTCATGAATGTTCTATAATAAAGTCGGGGGTCCACGACCTTACGTCACCCCGACCCGACTATACTTGCCTTCAAGTTCTAATATACGAATTGATGATATATGTATAATGATAATGAATTGTGATAGATGCCATGACGTGTTTATAAAACGAATGATAGTGATGAATCTATGATGATATATGATGTATGATGACAAATGCATGACATATAATGACGATGTCATTCCACCGCGCCTAATTGGCCGGGCATGTCACCGCTAAGGCGGGTTGCATACGATTCCACCGTGCTTAGATGGCCGGGCATGTCACCGCTAAGGCGGGCTGCTATGATTCTACCGAGCCTAGATGGCCGGGCATGACACCACTAGTGGGCGGCATATGACGGTTATGTCACGACCCAGCCCCGTGGGCCGTGACTGGTGCCCTACTTAGGCACCCACACGGACTTACGAACCATATCGTCATATTAAGGCTTATTTAGATTTAGCATACGTTATTCGGATCGGGCGATAACAGACGTCGTACAATTACCGGAATGAGCATTATCCTAAGCGGTCGCCCGTGCGGAACAGTCACATCAAAATCAGAAGAGTGGCAGAATACACATCGCCCAGATGTACACATATACAAACATAGGGGCCGGATTGGCCATATAACATACGGGGCCGCTTAAGAACGCAAATCAAACCACATACGAACAAACCGGACCCATGACCCACAAATATGACTACAGGCCTCTACAAACATAACAGAGCATACAAACATATGACGGGACAGGGCCCCGCCATACCCGAATAGTCACAAATATACAAGGCATGCATAGCAGAAAATATATACCAAAATATGGGCTCCGGGTCAAGGGGAGCACTCTAAAATAGCAGAATAGGTAGCCTAAACCGGAGGATCACCCAAATGAGCGTCTGTACCTGCGGGCATAAAACGCAGCCCCCGAAGAAAGGGGGTCAGTACGGAAGAAATGCGAGTATGTAAAGCGAAGGTACGGTAATCCAAACCATGACCGGAGTCGAACATACCGAAACAAATACGAAAGTAGCTGATCAACCTGTGCGGAAAACCAACGTACAAAATGCAAGTAAAAAAAAAGAATCATGCATTGGGCTCAGGAACGTGGTCACCCCCAACGCTGGTGCCACAACACATCATACTCCAGAAGTTTTCAAATCTCCGTACATCTCCGAACACATCGTAACATCATACATATCATATCATCAGAACATATCAGATGCCATATCACATCATAACACCATAAACGTTAACCGGTCCAATGGCGAGGTCTCGGAAACCGTAACACATCATACTGTCGAATATGTCATAATGCGCACGATCACAAAACCGGCCCGGGTACCGGCGAACGAAATCATAATCATTGGCACGAGCAGAGTAGTGCAGAAACCGTATGCATATTAAAAGTAAATTCCAGGACTCGACACATAATTTCATATACATATACATTACTATCAGAAGGCTCAAAATGAGTATCGAGTCAATCGGAATTATATACAAAGGTCGCAGACTTTTAAGTTATCAATCTTTTCGAAAAATACATCGTAGGTCATTCTCGGAAAACTTTGTATCATTCATAGTGAAGAACGTTCAAATATCATTATAGGGCATTTCAAACGGACCTTAGAGTCATAGGCAAACGTTTCCTTTTCACATCATACAAAAATGAGTCAAACAAATCAAATAAGGAAGTCTCGGGACTTGCGGGCCCACCTCAAGTCAAGTCGAGGCGGCGGACATGAATGGCAAACATTAGGATCTATAAAGTCATCTATGAAAGTTTCGAAGCGACTCAGATACATTTGCGGAAGTTATGGAAGTTTAAGCATTCTTTCACCCAAATGTAAAAATTATAGTTCAAATGCGCTGAATGAATAGTACTCAAAATCAAACTCGGATTTCCAAGAGCAGAATTTTCCCCGAGGTTCCGATCTTAACCTAGTATGACTAGGACATGCCAAATGGAGAAAAGGTAGGCTTTACATACCTTATGGGCGCCTTATGCTCGCTTAAACTCAAATCTGTTTGCTCCAAAATCTACAAATGGTCATGTTTACCAATTAGCAATTTCAAGCCTTTAGAACTTGAATCTTAACTTATACTTTTCTACAAAAATTTGGGCAGCATCTCCCCTATACATACAACATCCCCGAGATTTAACTCGGCTAGATTCATCAACACAATACCCAAAGCAACACCAACAACATCAAGAATCACAACAAAATACATTCTAACATAAAGGTTCTTCTTTTCTACATTATGCAATAACTCCCATTCCAACTTCACACTTCCAACTTCATGTCAACGTTCTCATATTTATTTACTAATCCAAAACCATTCAAATACAATTCGGAGACATTTCATATCATTTCTACAAAATATTCACAAAATATACAAAATATACAAACTTTCCACCAAAGCCATAATGCATCCAACACTTTTAGTCTTTAACATACATATTCATAGCATGTTTCCATCTTCCAATTTCATCAACAATCATCATAATTTGCATCTTAACAATTTCATTTCCATGTTTACATAAAACTAGAACAAAATCATATAATTTCCTACAACAACTTAACAATGGATTTTCATGCCAACTTGAACCATTCTCCTCTCATTTACTCCACAAGAACACAACAACACAATTAACAAGCTAAATAAAATTAATCCATCTCCCCTTCATTACCACACCATACGGCCTCATACACACACCACACGGCCATGCACACACTCACGCAAATTTCATGATTTTCATGCACTTCCCACATGCTACAATATATACATATCTTCCATAGGATAAAATGATAAAATTCTTACCTTTTCTCAATTCTTCCACTTGCCACAAAAGGTAGTTTCTTGCCAAAATAATTATATCATCTTGAAGAGGACCTTGAACTTAATAGGAATTCGAGTAAAGACAAGTTCTTGAATCAAAGTTGAAGGCTCCAAGATTTTTTTCTTCTTTTTCCTTTCTTTTTCTTTCACTTGGCCGTATGGCCTTGCTATTGTTCTTGCTCTCTCTCTTTTTTTTTTTTTTTTTTCTTGAATGCTCTAGAAATGATGAGTTGGTCCCTTTATTTATTTATCACATGGAATTAATTTTCCATGGGCTTGGGCTAGCCATGGCCGGCCACCCCTATAAAATTGGGCTTCCATTTTTCTTTTTTTTTTTTTTTTTTTGAGCCCAATCTCCTTTAGGTTCATATTTTGCAATTCCCGAAACTAATCTTGTTCCGAAATTCCAATTCTACCCTCGGCCTTCTTCCATATTTCCACATCAATATTTCATGAGCATCACACTTGCACTAAATAAAATAGAGACATAGCCTTATTTCTTACAAGTCGAAATTATTTCAAATTTCTCGAATATGCGAAATTGCGGGATATAACATCCCCCCCCTTTTAGAACATTCGTCCTCGAATGTTAAATTAACCTCGGAGTATATCACAGTAATTCGGGGAGGTCCTTTTGCCAACTACATACCCGTATTTACTCGGATCACTTATGAGGGCATTCACTTCCCGATTCCTACTTTTTCTATCCCAAAGATATCTCTTGTTTCTATATTTAACAATGTTATTGTCCTTTCTTTTTCAGTCTAGCCGTCAACATCTCTCACCTCCTGTCACACTTCTCGGTTCCTTACAACGTTATCGTAACCCCGCATTATATCAAACGATTCATAATTAGAGCCGGACGCACGAAGCATATCGGACGGTTCATGATCGAGTCAAATGTATTGAATTATGCCGGACGGACACCGTAATCGAGCTAGACGTATAGAAGTATGCCGGATAGATCCGTGATCGAGTTAGACGTACGGAGATATATCGGACGGATTTGTAATCGAGTCGGACGTACGGAGGTATATCGACGTAAACGTGATCGGATTCGGGGTACGAGGGCATAATAGATAGAGCCTCATCAAAATTAGGGGCGCGAAGTATAACATACGAATTATGGTCGAGTCGACCACTTTCATTAATGCTTTAGTGACTTACGAAAATTTCCCTGTCGACGTTTCACTACTCACTCTAATCGTTGTCTTACCGCAAAAGTACCGTTACCACACATCCGTTCGCGATGTTTCCACATTCTCATCCGAGTTCTTTTACCCACTCACTTTCTTTCCAAATATCGTCGCATTAGAATTTTCTTTTTCGACCTTAGCTGGTAGCGTAATCAAGGTCTGTCTATTTGGTAACATTTGTGCCCTACCTTCCGCTTTGTCTCATGTGTCCCGTTTAGTAATACCTTTCGTTTATCACACATTTGTCGCTGGGACTCGTCCCTTAATCAATATATTATAGCCACCAAGAAAAATCATACACATACATGTACGTTTACTACCGTCCCGCTTACAAACATTTCCAACCACCATTCAATTCTCGTTCTGAATCCCGAGCGGTAGTGCACTTCCTTTTTCTCACCCATTTAGTCCGCTTCGGTCTACACGACTCCTGTAAGGGTACTGGCTACTCCACATATTCCCTTTTTCGTTAGGTTACCCCCAAATCCCCATTTATCTCTTATACTTACACTTGTGAAAATTTCATATCCTTCCCAAGGGGTCACCCATCCCAGAATTACTCTGGTTCCAGCACGCTTAACCTCGAAACTTTCATGCATTTTGTTGCGTTATTGCTAATATAATTGCGTCGACTGCCCCACACGACCTTTTGTCACTCAATTTAGGGCAGATCGGGGTCTTAGTAAATTTTCGGACAGTTTTCGTAGCGGGTCCCGCCCCAATCTAAACCATACAATTACCATGCTGCCCTTCTGAATCTTCAATATTCACTTTCGTCTAGGGTTTCTAGATTTATACTGGTGACGGGGACCCCTCAGTCGCCCTTGCTTTTAACCGCTGGGTCTTTAATCCTCTTAAATTTTCCGTTACCGTCATTGAATAATATTCTACAGAAATCACACACATAGGAAATTCTAGGAAACTCATATACTTATAAATGATCAATCTCGGGTCTGACCTGGGGAGCTACCGTGAGAAGTATGTCCATCATCATCCTCATCTGTCTGGCCCCCACCTATCTGGCTCCCGCTATTACCCGCATCTAAATCGGAGGAGTATAGATAACCAGGCGATTCCTGGTTCACTGATGACCAGGACAAGGGGAAGGAGTAGTCCGTAGCACTCCCCGAGGTGGCCTGTCTGACATGGTGCTCCATCACAGGAGCAGCTGGCATATCCCCGAAAGTCTCCTCCTCCGTTGTCCCAGAAGAATGCTCCGATGGGTCTGTGTCATAACTATCCTCCTCCGTGGAGGTAAGAAACTCTGGAGGAGTCATCGCCGGATCCTCCGAGGGATCTGTATCATAGCCACCCTCCGTGGAATCCTCTGCTCTAAGGGTCAGAAACTCTGGAGGAGTTGTAGGCCGGGTCCTCCGACGGATCTGTATCATAACCGTCCTCCGTGGGATCCTCCAAAGGGTCTGTCTCAATCGAGTAGCTGGGGCTCTGCTTACTCAATCCTGGTGATATCCTAGGGGCCTTCTTAGCACCCCCATCCCCATCGTCGAAAGCCGTCCTCTTCATCCTTTGTCAATCTACAATCACCTGCAAGAAGAGGATCGAAACAATTTTCCAAAATGCGACGCATTCGCTCTCTCTTTTGGAGCCTCGCCGTGGACACGGAATTCGTTGGGAGGAACCATCCTAACAATACGGCTCTATCGCACGATCTAAGATCCGAAGAAAGGGTAACATCCTAAATGTCCTGTAGCCTCCTATTTATAGATGTGGTGCACAACACACCGATAAACAAGACTCTACGAGACACGGCCTGTAGACATTCCGAGGACAAACCGCTCTGATACCACTTCTGTCACGACCCAGCCCCCGTGGGCGCGGCGGTGCCTACTTGGACACCCACACGGACATACATACCATATCGTCATATTATAGCTCATTTAGATTTCATACTCATCGTTTTAAACGAACGTCGAAAACAAATATTATCTTAAGCGGTCACGCATACAAAATGTCATATCAAAGTCGAAGGTGGCGGAATGTACATCGCCGAACATATATACACATATGCAAACGTATGGGCCATTATGGCCTATAACATACGGGACCGCATTAAGATACAAATCACAATCAAAACAAACACACATAGGACCCTCGACCCACATAGATGACTACGGGCCTCTACAACACATAATAGCATACAAACACATGACGGGACGGGGCCCCGCCGTACCCGAATAGTAGCAAATATACAAGGCATGCATAACGAGAAACATATACCAAAATACGGGCTCGGGTCAAGGGAGCACTCCAAAATAGCGAGAATAGGGAGCCTAAACCGGAGGATCACCCAACCGAGCGTACGTACTGCGGGCATGAAACGCGACCCCGAAGAAAGGGGTCGGTGCGGAAGAAGTACCGAGTATGTAAAGCGAGAAGGTACGATAATCCAAACCATGACCGGAGTCGAATATACCGAAACAAATACGAATAGCGATCAAACCCGTGCGGAAAACCAATGTAAAAAAATGCAAGTAAACAAAAAAAAAATCATGCATAGGGCTCAGGAACGTGGTGACCCCCAACGCTGGTGCCACAACACATCATACTCCAGAAGTTTTCAAATCTCTGTACATCTCCGAACACATCATAACATCATACATATCACATCATCAGAGCATATCAGATGCCATATCACATCATAACACCATAAACGGTAACCGGCCCTATGGCGAGGTCTCAGAAACCGTAACACATCATACTACCGAATATGTCATAATGCGCACGATCACAAAACCGGCCCGGGTACCGGCGAACGAAATCATAATCATTGGCACGAGCGAGAGTGCGAAACCGTATGCATATTAAAAGTAAATTCCAGGACTCGACACATAATTTCATATACATATACATTAGTATCAGAAGGCTCAAAATGAGTATCGAGTCAATCGAAATTATATACAAAAGTCGCGGACTTTTAAGTTATCAATCTTTTCGAAAAATACATCGTAGGTCATTCTCGGAAAACTTTGTATCATTCATAGTGAAGAACGTTCAAATATCATTATAGGGCATTTCAAACGGACCTTAGAGTCATAGGCAAACGTTTCCTTTTCACATCATACAAAAATGAGTCAAACAAATCAAATAAGGGAAGTCTCGGGACTTGCGGGCCCACCTCAAGTCAAGTCGAGGCGGCGGACATGAATGGCAAACATTAGGATCTATAAAGTCATCTATGAAAGTTTCGGAGCGACTCAGATACATTTGCGGAAGTTATGGAAGTTTAAGCATTCTTTCACCCAAATGTAAAAATTATAGTTCAAATGCGCTGAATGAATAGTACTCAAAATCAAACTCGGATTTCCAAGAGCGAAATTTTCCCCGAGGTTCCGATCTTAACCTAGTATGACTAGGACATGCCAAATGGAGAAAAGGTAGGCTTTACATACCTTATGGGCGCCTTATGCTCGCTTAAACTCAAATCTGTTTGCTCCAAAATCTACAAATGGTCATGTTTACCAATTAGCAATTTCAAGCCTTTAGAACTTGAATCTTAACTTATACTTTTCTACAAAAATTTGGGCAGCATCTCCCCTATACATACAACATCCCCGAGATTTAACTCGGCTAGATTCATCAACACAATACCCAAAGCAACACCAACAACATCAAGAATCACAACAAAATACATTCTAACATAAAGGTTCTTCTTTTCTACATTATGCAATAACTCCCATTCCAACTTCACACTTCCAACTTCATGTCAACGTTCTCATATTTATTTACTAATCCAAAACCATTCAAATACAATTCGGAGACATTTCATATCATTTCTACAAAATATTCACAAAATATACAAAATATACAAACTTTCCACCAAAGCCATAATGCATCCAACACTTTTAGTCTTTAACATACATATTCATAGCATGTTTCCATCTTCCAATTTCATCAACAATCATCATAATTTGCATCTTAACAATTTCATTTCCATGTTTACATAAAACTAGAACAAAATCATATAATTTCCTACAACAACTTAACAATGGATTTTCATGCCAACTTGAACCATTCTCCTCTCATTTACTCCACAAGAACACAACAACACAATTAACAAGCTAAATAAAATTAATCCATCTCCCCTTCATTACCACACCATACGGCCTCATACACACACCACAAGGCCATGCACACACTCATGCAAATTTCATAATTTTCATGCACTTCCCACATGCTACAATATATACATATCTTCCATAGGATAAAATGATAAAATTCTTACCTTTTCTCAATTCTTCCACTTGCCACAAAAGGTAGTTTCTTGCCAAAATAATTATATCATCTTGAAGAGGACCTTGAACTTAATAGGAATTCGAGTAAAGACAAGTTCTTGAATCAAAGTTGAAGGCTCCAAGATTTTTTTCTTCTTTTTCCTTTCTTTTTCTTTCACTTGGCCGTATGGCCTTGCTATTGTTCTTGCTCTCTCTTTTTTTTTTTTTTTTTTTTGTTTTCTTGAATGCTCTAGAAATGATGAGTTGGTCCCTTTATTTATTTATCACATGGAATTAATTTTCCATGGGCTTGGGCTAGCCATGGCCGGCCACCCCTATAAAATTGGGCTTCCATTTTTTTTTTTTGAGCCCAATCTCCTTTAGGTTCATATTTTGCAATTCCCGAAACTAATCTTGTTCCGAAATTCCAATTCTACCCTCGGCCTTCTTCCATATTTCCACATCAATATTTCATGAGCATCACACTTGCACTAAATAAAATAGAGACATAGCCTTATTTCTTACAAGTCGAAATTATTTCAAATTTCTCGAATATGCGAAATTGCGGGATATAACAGGTTACCCGGACGCGGGTTAACGACATGATGGTATATGATTGATGTGACGATGCATGTATGGCATGATGATGTATATGTGATATGACAAGTCATACGCTATGATAAATTACATGATGTGCTTATGTATGACGAATGTACATGAAATGTATCTATAATTGCAAGAGTACACAGGTTGTATCTCCATCTCATGACTTATGATATTCTTATTATGCTTATTTCATTCTGCCTTTACATACTCGACAATGTTAGTACTTGACGTCCGTTTTTTTTTTGGACGCTCGTGTTCATGCCTGCCGGTAGGCAAGGAGACGTGTCGATCTATCGGAGCTAGTAGCTGACTTGTGAGCACTCCATTGTCCGGAGGTGCCATTGATTATTCTTTTGGTACATATATGTATATATTCATGATTGGGCACGACGGGATCCTGTCCCGTCCATATGTCTAGTACTTTAGTAGAGGCTCGTAGATACGCATGTGTGGGTGGTATGGTCCCATGGTTTACATGTATATGTATGTGCGTGTATATATATATATATATATATATATATATTATTATATATATATATATATATTATTTTGAAGGGCTTACGTTTATATAAGTAAATGTGTTACAAATGATGATAGTTTTATATGATTATGAGCATATAGTATGAATGAGAGCAGATAAGTAACAGCATGAGCGGTGTTCGGTGGTTAGCCCCGGATACCCGTCATGGCCCGTAGTTCGGGTCGTGACAAAAGGTGCATTGGTCCTCTTGGGACAAGGTTTGTTTACCAAAAGAAGAAGGAGGATTAGGATTCAGATCTCTAGATGATGTGTCTAAGGCCCTTTTTGCCAAATTATGGTGGAGATTTAGAACATCAAATACATTATGGTCAGCCTTCATGTGGAATAAATATTGCAAGAAGAAGAAGCCTACAGAAGTGCAGTGGAAAGGTGGATCACAAGTGTGGAAAAGAATGCTAGAAGCAAGGGATCAGGTGGATCAACAGATGGAGCATGTGATGTATGGGAAGATAATTGGACTAAACTTGGTTCTCTCAAATAGGTAATACCTTCAGATTTTCAGATTGATACCAAAGATTGAAGAAGTATCATACTTTATGAATGCAGAAGGCTGGGATGTACAGAAATTACATAACAAGTTGCCAAGTAATGTGTGCGATCATATCCTACAAGAGTTGAGTATAGTAGAGCATTAAGAGGAGAAAGATAGAGCCTGGTGGATGGCTAGTACTACAGGAGATTTCACTGTAGGGAGTGCTTGGAATTTGCTCAGGAAAAAGGCTCAAACATCAGCTCACTTTCCAAAATTGTGGTTCAAAGGAGTTCCATTCAAAATATCATTCTTCCTTTGGAGATTGTGGAAATTCAAAATACCAGTGGATGATGTACTAAAGAGAATGAATATCGATTGTATCTAGATGTAGATGCCGAACCCTCATCAGAGGAGACAGTTCAACATCTATTCCTAACAGGTGAATTTGCAGCAGAAATTTAGCAATATTACAATGCTTTGCCGTGGGGATAATTGTTCCAAGGATTCAGATTCATCAGATAATAGTGCAATGGTGGTATATGCAAGGTCCTACAAAACTCAAGTCGGTTATGCGAGGTACCAAAGCATTCATATCCGGCAATTATGGAAGAGAAGAAATATTATCAAGCATGGGGGTAAGATGAATAAAATAAAGGTGATAAATGGGATCAACTACAATCTACAACAACTAGTGAAGACATTATATCCTTGGCTGAGAAATGTTCCACATGATTGGCCTCACATGGTGAAATATTTGGAGGATTACCGGCCTAGAATAGGATATAAGATGGTGCAATGGAAGTTTCCTGATACTGGCTGGTTCAAGTGCAATACAGATGGGGCCTCTAAGGGTAATCCAGGGTTGAGTTCAGCTGCTTTCTGCATTAGATATAAGGTTGGAAACCTGATATATGCTGGGGCAAGAAGAATAACTGATACAACTAACATCACAGAAGAATCTATAGCTATATTAGATGGAATTGAGTTCTGTATTAAACATGATCTGGTGCCTGTAATGATTGAATCAGATTCTCTGTCCATGATAAACATTATTCAAGGAATATGGGAGATTCCATGGAAGATCAGTATGGAAGTTAGTAAGATCAACTTTTGGAGGAACAAGGGACAAGTGCAATTTGCTCATATCCTGGGAAGGCAATGCATTTGCCGATTTTTTAACTAACTTGGTTTTTGATTTTGCGAGTCTGAGCTCATTTTCGTTCATTTCTTTGAGTTGCCAACAAAAAAGAAGATTCTCAATAGTGATAAGATGATGATGCCTAACTTCAGAAGCAAGATCTACAGAAATAGAGAACCAGACTGAATTCATATGCATCTGATCTCTATGCCAACAAGTGATGACACATGATTTAGTTTCACAAGGAAGTAAAGGTTCATGATAACAGCTTGATCTGATTGTTGTAGTCCTGGTTGGATGACTAAGTTTATCCTTGTTAGTGTGTGGTATTAATAGAAATGTTCATCCTACTAACAGGATCTCCTTAGTTACCTAATCCAGCTACAAACATTCAACATAATGCAAGATTGGTCAGGGATATTGGACAGCAAAGGACAGCAACCATGAGGAGCTTCATACCACACCTCTTCTTGAAAGATTTTCAGTGAGATTAGATACCATAGCACCTGGTGAGAGCTTGAGGTGACTGATAATGGCATCAATCCAAAGAAGGAGTGTTCTTGTTTGCAGTTTCTTCATTGTTACACTTGGCTGTTCAAACAAGGCTTAGACTTTACTTTCATTTCCTAGGATAGAGTTGTATAGCTTTTTTCCACTTTCTTTCATTTTGTTCTGTAAATATCTTTGATTATTTTTAATAAAATCCAACAGCATCAGGCTGATTGGTTTTGCTTTAAAAAAAAAAGGTACACACTAATGGAAAAGACCTGTTGTGCCTTGACGTGGGTGGCACAGAAGCCGAGGCATTACTTGTCATCATATACCACCCAGTTCATATCCAAAATGGATCCACTAAGGTATATCTTCGCCAGCCCATGCTTGTTGGAAAGTTAGCCAAGTGGCAAATGCTATTGAGCGAATTCGATATAGTGTACATAGCGCAAAAAGCCGTCAAAGGACAAGCATTGGCTGATCTCTTAGCCGAAAGTCCTGTGGATGAAGATCTCGAACCCCTTCGAACCCATTTTCCAGATGAGGGAGTGCTGGCCATCGAAGAAGAAACAGTAGAACCCTACACAATGTGGAGATTATTCTTCGACGGGGCTGTTAATTACAAAGGTTCAGGAATTGGAGCGGTTTTGATATCAAAAATCAGGCAACATTACCCGATGGCCGCAAAGCTTAAATTCCGCTGTGCCAATAACATGGCAGAAAACAAAGCTTGCATCTTGGGTCTGAGAATGGCATTGGATATGGATGTCAATGAGTTGTTGGTAGGAGACTCGGATCTCCTAATACATCAAGTACAGGGCGAGTGGGCCACTAAGAACGACAAAATCCTGTCGTATGTAAATCTGGAGCAAAGATTGTGCAAAATGTTCAAGAATATCGAATTCAGTCATACCCCAAGGGCTCAGAACGAATTTGCCAATGCTTTAGCCACCATACCATCCATGATCTAACATCCCGAAAGCAGTCACATTGACCCGTTGGAAATCAGTTTGAAAGGAGGGCATGCATACTGTTCTCACGTGGAAGCAGAGCCAGATAGCAAACCATGGTATAACGACATCAAGTTGTATTTGAGGAAGCGGGAATATCCCGAAGACATTGCGAGTAAAAAAAAGAAAACCATCCGAAGAATGGCCAATGGTTTCTTCTTAAACAAAAAAATACTATACAAGAGAACCCTGGATTTGGGATTGCTCCGATGTGTAGACGTGGTAGCAGCCACAAAGCTGTTAGAAGAAGTACACACCGGGACCTGCGGGCCTCATATGAATGGTTTTGTGCTAGCCAAGAAAATACTCCGGGCAGGATACTACTGGATGACCATGGAAAGCGATTGTTGCCAATTTGTACAAAAATGCCATCAATGCCAGATCCATGGAGATCTGATCAAAGTCCCGCCCAAAGGAACTCAATTCCATGAGCTCACCTTGGCCATTTTCGCTTGGGATATGGACGTCATTGGTCCAATCGAGCCTGCTGCTTTAAATGGGCATTGATTCATCCTAGTTGCCATCAACTACTTCACCAAATGGGTCGAAGCAATGTCCCACAAATCAGTGACGAAGAAAGTAGTGGCTGAGTATGTGTGAAACAATATCATATGCCGTTTCGACATATCGAAGTCCATCATAACGGATAACGGGGTAAATCTAAATAGCTACTTAATGAAGGACATCTGTGAGCATTTCAGGATCACTCATAGGAACTCCACAGCCTACCAGCCACAAATGAATGGAGTTGTAGAAGCAACCAATAACAATATCAAAAGGATACTAAGGAAGATGACGGACAACCATAGAGGTTGGCATGATAAATTGCCATATGCTTTGTTAGGATACCGCACAACAACTTGCACTTCAATACGAGCAACTCCGTATTTGCTTGTTTGCTGTACCGAAGTCGTTATTCCCGCCGAGATTGAAATACCTTCGCTCAGAATCATTCAAGAGGTGGAATTGGATAATGCAGAATGGGTTTAAGCTTGATACGAGCAATTGGCTCTAATTGATGAAAAGAGGATGGTCATTGTATGGTACGGTCAACGGTACCGACAAAGAATGGCACGCGCCTTCTACAAACACGTAAGAGCACGACTCTTTCAAATAGGGGAGTTGGTACTCAAAAGAGTATTCCCATACCAGGACGAGTACAAGGGAAAGTTCGCTCCTAACTGGCAAGGTCCCTACATGGTACGTAAAGTGCTCTCCGGAGAAGCAATACTACTAGCAGAGATGGACGGGCAAGAGTGGCCCAAGCCAATCAACGCCGACGCAGTCAAGGGGTACTACTCCTGAAGACACCCCTCCTCAGTTGTAAAAGTTTATTTATTTTTTTTCATTTGTTTAGTTTGCTTTCATTTTGCTTGTATTAAGTTATTCCTTTGCTTGTAATAGTTAGAAGGAAAACAACAAATTACCCCTTTTGTATATGAACTATGCAATGACCTGACTTCCCCAAACTGGGATACGTAGGCAGTCCATTTGGGACCCGGTCATAGTATTAGTAAAAAACCAAACTCAATTACTCTATTCCGAACTACGTTCGACCTGATTCTTGCTGCAATAGGATACGTAGGCGCTCAAAATCGGTCGTACACAAAGAAAAACCTATGAAACCCCTAGGAAGCCTCAAGAAGGATTCAGATCAGACACGAAAAGATTGCCACACATGTATAACCGGGGCAAAATTTTTGAGAGAATCTCAAAAATTCGCTCCGTCAGCCCATTGCGAGAAGCAGTAAACCAAGAGTTCCAAACTGGGGCAGAAATTTTAAGATCTTTTGATCAATTCGACACCCTAAACTGGGGTAGAAAATTTGAGGCATGCCATTACTCGGTATGAGAGTTCGCCAAGCAAACACAATCAAACTTGGGCAGAATTTTTGAGAAAATCTCAAAAATTCCACAAAAGAGAAGGTGCCATCAGCTATTCGAGCAAAAAAAAAAGGGAATACTTCTCATTCAAAGCGCATGTCATGAAAATTAACCTAAACAATTTCATAAAAATTAGAGGATAAGATTACTTCCATAAAACAGTTTTTAGCTAACAAATTATGAAAAAAAAAAAACATTTTCCCTTGCATGATTAAAATAATTTCATCTTTCAAATACCAAGCCCAAGAGGAATTGAGCCCAAAGTCGGCAAAGCTAGCGATACAATCAAGGATGGCGAGATGGATCAACTTTAATAGGAAACTAACCCTTTTCTGATGCGGGTCCCCATGTCGTCAGGAGGACGACCCATGTTTCTAACTTTGTTTCATGTGCAGGTGAAAAGAGTTTGCCAGATGACGTAGCAGCCAACGCCGGAGGTAAGATGCACAATTTGGTTAGCCACGAGGGCTATCAAGGGTTCGAAACACCATAAGGACAAATATCTAGCCACGGGAGCTATAAGAGGATCGAAACGCCATAAGGGAAAATATCTAGCCACGAGGGCTATGAGAGAATCAAAACACCATAAGGGCAAATATCTAGCTACGAGGGATATAAGAGGATCAAAATGCCATAAGGGAAAATATCTAGTCACGGGGGCTATAAGCGGATCGAAACGCCATAAGGGCAAATATCTAGCCACGAGGGCTATAAGAGGATTGAAACGCCATAAGGGCAAATATCTAGCCACGAGGACTGTTACATCTCGGAATATTTTGCGTCTTTCATATCGTAAGTTAGTTAATGTAAGCTCGGGAATGAAACCGTCCGTGAAAAATGATGGAAAAATTGAGTCCCTGAAATAATTCCACTGGATGAACAATAACGTGGATGAATAGTAACGAGGATGAATAGTGATGGGAAATCTATTTTTTTCCAATCATTTTTTACCCCTCTCTTACCCCTAAACTCTCTCGGAACTCTCCCAAAATCCTTCTCTTCATAATCCTAAGGTTCCAAGGCCAAAATCAAGTGGAAACAACCAAATCTTCCATCAAGAAAGTTGGAAACTACAAAAATAGCAAGCCTATGGTATTATATAGTGATTGAGGGTGAAGTTGTACTGATTTAGCCGTGGTTTTTGGATTTTATGCACTGCTTAAGGTATGTGTAATACCCCTTTGGTTTTTTTTTTTAGCTTAATTTGATGTTGGTAAAGTTGTTTGAGGCCAAACACCGCAAGACTACATCGAAATAAGTTAAGTTAAGCCAGTGTTTTGTAGGGGCTGTTTTGAATGTTTAAATATGGCTTCTAATGGCTGTAAATTGTGGATTATAACATTAATATATTGTGACTACAATTATTGGAATTATTCATATGTTAGTTGGGAAAAAAAATGGAGAAGAAAATATATGAAATCTAGGAATAGAAAGTAAAGGATGAGGCGTAGGAATATGGATTGTTTTGGAATACATTTTAAGGATTTTTTGAGCTAAATATGATATAAATGGATGCATAATGTTATGAAGGGTGTGGATTGAATTATGATAGGTGAGTTGGGTTTAAATGACGCTTTGTTATTCGTTAAACGAGCTTGCCGCTCGATATGATCCTTAAAGTAATCGAAGAGGTTTATATTGGATTATATTGTAGCTGTTGCTATTGTTGATTCTTGTTGTTGTTGTTGGGCTGTTGATGACCCTTGGTGTCCTTTGGGATGTAGTATAAACAGGGGAGGTGCTGGCCGATTTTCCATAGGTTATAAGATTAGCAAAGTATGATAGTTGCGACACTGTTTGTTGATGACAATATCATTTCACTTATTATAGACGCAAGAGGATTATGTTAAGCTTGGTTGTGGATTGAGAAGGAGATTATCCAGGTATGTTAAGGTTGTTCATTCTTTTCTTAGCATGATTTCATATCTGGTGAGAGCATGATGAACCTTGTGACTAGAGATTTGTCAAAATAGAGCTTGTCATATTGTTGCTTAGTTTCGAGTGTTATGTTATTCTTTCGGAGGGGCCATATCCCCTCCCTATGTCCTTGAGTCCATAGAGAGACAGAAGAGATATGTACAGTATTAGTATTTTTCCACATGTGCATGATATACTGCATTATATACATATATTTTCTTTAGCCTGGCCTCTTGGTCAGTGAGACAGATTACGTGGCCTACGGGTCAGTGAGACATTTTCTTTAGCCTGGCCACTTGGTCAGTGAGACAGATTGCCTGGTGTTACACCCCGTATCTTCGAAGAAGCACTTATCAAATTTGAAACATAAGTACGTTGAGTTATGGTTAAGTAAAACCACTTTGGAATATAATGAGCAAGCATTATTAAGTATATTTAATGAATGAGGGATGTATATAAGGTATATCGAAAGGTTTTATAAGGAAATGAGTGGAACAAATGGAGTAGTACGACTTTGGAGAAAGGATGGATAAAATTTCGTGTGAAAATTTTGATCCAACTTGAGGGGAGAATATCTCTTAGCATATGAAGTGTTTTGAAGCGAAACAAAAGCCTAAAATGAAGTTCGTCGAGTCTAGTTTCTAACGCAACAAACCTCTCATTCACAGGACATCGGAGTAGAGAATTATGGACGTTACAATTTTGGCTGACAAAGTGGAAACGCGTGCTACAGTAACTGCTACGGTGACCCCTGAATTTGGACCTTATAAAAGGGGTAGCCTCATTTTTTTTCATCAAAAAATCAGATTGGGATCTCATCACCATAAAGGGAAATTTCGTCATCAAAAAAGTGAGGGTTTGATTGATTTTCAAGTGGCGAAGTGTTAATCAAGCCCGGATAACGCATGGTTCTGATTCTACAGTTGTTTTGCGGTGGATTTTAGCTTGGATTCAAGGTGGAATCTTGAAGATATTATCGTTTGGACAAGAAAATGGTATGAATCTTTCTCTTTTGGCATTATTTAAGGATTATTTACGAAGATAAAATCGTTAAATAATTATATAGTAAGTTGGTTAGTTATGAAAGTTGGAAAACAGCGTGTGGGCTGTTTTATGGCACATGTGGTGTTGAAAGTGATGTTGTTAATGTTGGTATTGATGTTGTTGTTGTTGGTTGCTGAATTACGGTTTTGGGCTAGGCATATAAACAGAAGAGATACTGCCGAAATTTCGGCAGATTCTAGAAAGATTTATTTGAAGGCTTAGGATAAGTATATAACAATGGACCTAATTATAGCATGAATGGTCTTATATGTAGATTGCGAGATCGAAAATAGGTGGAAGAGCGGAGGCGTGAATTTTCAGGTATGTTAAGGCTCGTCCCTTTCTTTCAAAGGCATGATTCCTATGTTATGATTCCATAAATGTTTCCATAACCTCCTTGTTTCTAAAAGTTAGAAGTTCATCATTCAAGGGCATGACTCTTTTTCTGATAATCCATAAATGCTTTCCAAAATGTCCGTATTTTCCAAACCAGAGATTTATGATTCTGTAAGCTCTTATGACAACAATGATGGACATATTTTTACAATGATAACGATGATGTCAAAGATGAGAATATTTCTATGATGATCATGATGACGATGATTTCATGTTTAAAAATCCAAAGCTTATGAGTTCAATATGAATATGAGAATGTTGAGCTACTTCTTGATTTTCTCCATTTTATTCATTTATGATGACCCTATTTCTAAAGGCTCCAAAGTATATGAATTATCGCTTTATGAGATTTATGATCTTATTCTATGTTTTCCCTTGACGTTATTCTTCATTGATAGTCTCACCTCATAATGATAGTTCCTCCAAGGTGAGACATGACGATTATGATGTTCCATAATACACTCGGAGGTTACCGACCTTACGTCACTCCGAAAAAGTTATAGCTTTTGATTGGACTCTCATGCATGCTTTATGTATAAGTATATGTATGATTACACCGTGCCCATACGGCCGAGCAGCACCATTAAGGTGGTCGTAGTAGGCGGCTATGGATAAGGATAATAACACCGTGCCTAGACTGTCGGGCAGAACCACTACGATGGGCGTAGTGGGTGGCTGTGGATAATGATAGTAACATAGTGTTTGTGTGGCACGACCAGCACCACTAGTGGGCGGCGTGAGATAATTACCCCAGACGCGGGCTAATGATGTTATTTTATTTAGACAGTTTATGTATGTGTGTGTAATATGTTTAAAAGGTAAAGGTGAGCATGTATGATTCTTCCTTAAGAGGCAAGCAGTTACAGTTATACTACTTTCTTATGTCTTCTATACTTCTTTATTATGTTATAATATATGCCATACATACTCAGTACTGTGTTCGTACTGACGCCCCTTCTTGTGGACGCTGCGTTCATGCCCGCAGGCTCAGATAGCCAGCCGAGTGAGCCGTGACCGAAGGACCTCTTTCCAAGCCCAACAAAGAAGTCCATTTGGACCGAGCTCTAGCCCTTTGGTATGCCTTTTGACATGTACATATATGGGTATGGCAGGGCCTTGTCTTATCCTTTTTGTAGTCTATATTCCATAGAGGTCTGTAGACAGTGAATACATATAGTGGGGGTTGTCATGTGCTTTCAGTTGTCTCTTAATTTTGTGAGCAGTATATACGGTGACCAAGTTGGTCTGCGTTGTTATCCTCTACTAGTATGCTTACATATACATATCCATATGCGTGTTTCGTGGAATTCTGAGATAAGATCTAGCGTATAAATGCTACCGCGAACGGTACTAATGGAATATCAATCAAAGTGGGCCACCAAGTTGTTTAGTACGGAGTGGGAGTGAGTTATGGGGTGCTCGATCAATAGTGGTCGGGTGCTCGTTGCGGCTCATCAGTTTGCGTCGTGACAAAAGTGGTATCAGAGCAGTTCGTCCTAGGGATTATCTACAGACCGTGTCCGGTAGAGTCCTGTTTATGGGTGTGAAGATGGCCACACTTATAAATAGGAGGTTGTAGGGCATTTAGGAATCATTGACCTTTCTTTCTATCTTAGATCGTGGGATAGAGCCAGAGTCTAGGAAAGATCTCTTCTGACCCCTTTTTCCTATAGGTAAGTGCAGACTAAGAAAAAATGAAGAGATCAACCTCGGACAGTGGGGGTGCTAAGAAGGCCCCCAGAGTAGATTCAGGACCACAGGCTCCATGACCGAGTAAGAAGGAGCCTCAGCTATTCCATTGAGACCGATCCTTCCGAGGACCCAGCGATAACTCCTCCAGAGTTTCTAATTTCCACAGAGGAGGATCCGTTAAAGGATATGTTAGAACCCGTATTTCATGCATTGGAACAATCCGGATTAATTATGATAAGTTAAGGACAAAACTATTTCGGGATACAAAGTCGGGATTTTTTTGACCTTCGATTTTATTTTGAGACATAAGTTGTTCATGAATTTGTTGGTATGGAATAATTAGGAGAATTTGGGACCAAAAGTGATAAAAATTGGATGTTGAAAAGTCATCCATTTTCTATGGTTGGCCGTGTAAGTGTGGGTGTTGGCCCACACAATGTGTGGACAATTTTAATTGGTCCAACACATGGTGTGGGCCAAGGGAAATTGTACACTTCATATAATGGCAAAAGATGACCACTAGTCTTCATTTACACTTCAACACTTAGAAAAAAATAAGAGAACAAGAAGTTGAAGAGCAAGAAGCTCTCGGCAGGGAGCCAAAAATCAACTCCCATTTCAAGCTCTTCCAAAATTATTTCCTTGATGTAAACCCACTATTTTGAGGTCCCTAAGTAGCGTGGAAGTGTCGTTGGAGCGATCAACCCGCTATTTTTCATCTTTGGAAACCACTAGCCTCTTGTGGAATTGAAGAGAAAAGGTAAGAATTGATTATGTTTTATGTGTTGTAGAGGTTGTATGTATGTTGTAGTATGTTAAAATGAAGGAAATTCATGAAATATGGCATGTTGAAGTGGAGGTGGTGAATGTAGTGTTGAGCCGTGTAAGGTATGTGTGTGTTGTGTTGTGTTGAAACTATGAATTAATGTCTAGTTAGCATATTATGATCATTGTAAGGTGAAGAACGATTGAGAATCATCCATATATGTATATGTGTAGTGTTGGTCGAAATGGGTCATATTATATGACAATGAACGAATTGATATCGCTTAATGTTTTAGTCGTCGTCGTTATGAATTCTATGTTGGAAATGAATGTCTAATGACTCAAATTGATGTTGTGATTGTTGCGGACTGATTTGGAGATTTTTGTACATTTAATGTATTTTGCATTGATGAGAATAGCATTGTTAGAATGTGAATTGTGGATGCAAATCATGATTTGGAAATAAGGAATGGGTTAAAGTGAGGTTCTCGGTTTGGGGGCTGTTTTCGGGTGGATTGGAACAATTTTTGGATTGTTGGAAATGTTGTATGAATTGATTGGAATGTCTTTAAATATTGTTGGTATGGGCTCGTGTTATTATTCGAATGTATAAGCATC
>NW_026713838.1:0-50459 GCF_029784015.1 Lycium ferocissimum | reverse complement strand
CCCCGGACAAATCGCGCCGGACATACGGCGTATTTTTTTATACAAAGTATTTTGGTCCGAATGGGAAGCAAAGATTTAGTATTATTAATAAGGGACCAAGTTCATTTCCTTTTATTTCCCCTTCACTCCCCTTCTCTCTAGAGCATTTCTCCACACTTCTCCCATAAGAATTAAAGGGATATTAGTGAACAACTTGATCAAACCAAGTGAATCAAGTGTAAGAAACTCATTAAAGTTCATCCAAGACAAAGAATCTGGCATGAAAGTGAAACTAGGTTTTGCTCAAGGAAGTTGTTTCCACCCAAGGTTCATTCCTACACTATCTAAGGTAAGTTTTATGGTATTTCCATGTTGTTTAAGGTATTGAGAAGTTTAAACACTTGGATTGTAGAAGAATATAGAAAATGGGTCATGAATGTGGGAATAGTGTCATTTTTTAGTAAAAGCTTGGATTGAGTCATGATTCTTGATGTGTTGTGATTATGGTTATGTTATAAATGATGTTAAGAACATGGGGTAGACATTGTATATGAATGAATGTAATCGTGTGCTATGACCATGGATATGGATGATTGGAAGTGAATTGAGAAGTAAGGATAATGTAGGTGAATAAAGACTATTGTTATGATGTTGTGAATGTTATTATTGATGTTTGGGAGTTGATATATGATATGGAGGAAGTTGTATAAATAAAGGAGACGCTGCCCAATTTTCTCTAGCTTTAGTCAAGTATGCTAAGGTATCGATTGTCTAATGTTAGTGTAAACTCTAATGAAGGTAGAAACGTGAGCATTGAAAGAGAACGTCCAAGCGATAGAATAGTCGAAAGAAAAGGTATGTAAGGCTAACCCTTCTTTCATAAGGCATGGTTCCTTGGCCAAATATCTAATCTTCTATAACCCTATGATGTCCTCGATCCAAATGATTCTGTCTTTAAAAGCTACTAAGCTTATGATTCTCAATATGTTACGATTGTACTAAATTCCTCCTATGATGAGTAATCCTCTAGGGATAGATGTAATGAACGATGATAGTAATGATGCTAAAGATGCTTATGGCTTTTATGTATATGTGCCTATGTATGGCTATTATGAAACCCCGAGCTCGTATGGCCGGGTAGAATATATATATATATTCGACGCGCACCACTGCAGTTGGGTACGGACAACCCTGGGCCTTGGTAGGGCCAGGTATGCATAACCCTGAGCCTTGGCAGGACCAGGTATGTGAAACACCGAACCTTCATTGTCGGGTATGCTAGGTATATGATATGTATATGATATGAATATGAATATGTAAATGAATATGAGTATGAATGGAAATATGACTACGATTACAAATATGGATATGGAATGTAAACGAGTTCAGATACGGATATGGATGTATGTACACAATCACGCATTAGAAATGGAAATTCCCTATGAAAAGCAAGTAAGTATTTATGACGATGGTTCTACTACCTCCTATCATATACTATTTCTTATGTTGCTTGTTATGCTTCTATAATGATGTTGATCATACTTTACATACTCAGTACATTCTTCATACTAACGTCCTTTTGTTTGTGGACGCTGCGTCATGCCCGCAGGTGGCCAGGAAGACAGGCTTGATCCATAGCTTTATTACTCAGGGACTACATAGCGATGCTCCATTTCATTCGGAGCTACTGCTTTTGGTATTTATTCTTATGTGTACATATTTATGGGCATAGCGGGGTCCTGTCCCGCCTATATGATATGACATACTCTCCTTAGAGGCTCGTAGACATGTGTATATGATTAGATGTGTTTGGCCTTGTCGGCCTATATTTTGGATATCATTTTGTTAGCCTCGTCGGCTTATGTACATCCATATGGGCATTGTAATTGATGATGATATATATGTATTGTTGCCCAATGGAATTAGTATGAATAATGGATGAAAAGTATGATTTAGCTATGTGGCTCACCTAGATGTAAATGTAAAAGTATGATAAGAAGTGCCCGGGTAGGTTAGCACCGGGTGTCACGACCCAACCCCGTAGGCCGTGACTAGTGCCCGAGGTGGACACTCGTATACACCTGTTTGCTATAATCAGTCCACAATTAGCATGATAAGGTACTTATATGTAAAGAGGCAAGACGTCGTCTCAAAACTGTCGCATATATAGACATATCATAGCAACTCCGTCTCCGAGGGGTTACAACTTTCAACGTGATAATATCGCACATAAGCCGACAAGGCTGTCATAATATGGGAACGTCCTAGCCATACACGAGGCAACAAAGCTACCATAACACACGACTTCCAAACACACACACACACACACACACACACACACACACACATATATATATATATATATATATATATATATATATATATATATATATATATATATATATATATATACGCGAGCCGACAAGGCTGCCACTACACACAACATCCCAAAACATATATATACGCAAGCCGATAAGGCTGCCACTACGAATGGGGACGCCCCAAAACATAAGTCATACAGACACGACTGAACAGTAGCTATATACAACCCACACATATCTCTACGGACCTTCTAAGAGTGACAACGGAACATATGACGGACGGGGGCCCCACCGTCCCCCGGATAAACATATACATATATTAATAGATACTGTCACAAAAGTCTAGGCTCCCGAACAACGGAGCACTCAAGACAAACAAGAGTAGAAGTCCTGGGCCGAAGGATCACCAAAAAGTAAGTATCTGTACTGAAGGCATTTAAACACGACCCGAAGAGGGGGGTCGATACGGAATATGTGCGAGTATATAAAGTATGACAGTAAAGTAAAAAGGATTATAGCAGAAATAAGAAATGCTACGTAAAACGAGTAACCGGAATACCAAAATCGGACAAACAATGCGGTGCTCCCCCACGGGGATGAACTAGGCTCGATAAAGCAGCCTTTTTCAAGTAAGTCTTTTAATTGCTCCTTCAATTCTTTCGGTTCGCGGTGCCATTTTATAGGGAGGGATGGATATGGGCTTGGTGTCCGGCAACACATCAATTGCAAAATCGATCTCCCGCTCGGGAGGAAGGCTCCGGGAGCTCTTCCGAGAATACGTCCGGAAATCGTTCACTGACCGGCCCGGAGAGTCGGCGATTCGACCTACACATCTCTCGAACTCTCACTAAATGATAAATGCACCCTTTCGTGATCATCTTCCTTGCCTTCGGATAGAAATAAGCCTACCCTTTGGTGATGCCGTATTTCCTTCCCATTCCAAAAAGCCTCCCGAAAATTGGAAACGAACCATTTTCATTCTACAATCAACGTTGGCATAACAAGAAGCCAATCCAATCCATGCCCATAATGACATCAAAATCTACCATCTCTAGTTCATGCAAGTCGGCTATAGTACGACGGTCACATATCACAACCATACATTCTCAATATACTCGGCTAACTATTACCGATTCACCAACGGTGTGGACACCTCAAAAGGTTTGATCGATTCCGGCTCAACTATAAATCGACCCGCAATATATGGAGTAACATAAGACAATGTGGAGCCGGATCAAGCAAAGCATATACATCATGAGAGAATACCGATAATATACCCTTCGTAACAACGCGCGGAGAAGACTCAAGATCTTGGCGTCCGACCAATGCATAAATACGGTGCCGAGGACCGCTAGAAGTGGAAACTCGCCTCTGCCTCTACCATGGGCAGACCCGCACGTGTGAACTGCGGCCCGTGGGGGCGTGTAGATGCGGGACCGGCTACTGACCCTGAGGGCTGGGTCATACCTCTACCATGAACTGAGGGGCACTCACGCATAATATGGCCTGGCCGACCACATGAATAACAAACATCAGAACCCGATCGGCATCGACCCCAATGCATCTTCCCACACTGGGAACATCGTGGTACCGGTGGCCTTGACTGGCTTTGAATCATCTACCGATTGAGGTCCCGAATAACTCGGACTCGGCCACGAACGAGCGAGATCTATCAAATCTCTGGCCCGAAGATCGTGGAGGTGTGCGGTCATGGAATAGCCTTAGAGTGTGCGGGGAACTGCCGCCCGTGTCCACCTTCGAATTCACCGTCGAACCCGACGATCTAGCTCTTTTGCTATGACCCCTATCCCGCCCATGCTCATTTCTCCGCCGCTGTGCAAGTGTTCCTCAATTCCTGAGCATGTGCCTGAATGCGTGCAATATCCATGCCATCCTGTAGGGACGCAGTCAAGCATTTATCCATCAGGTGTGGCCCTAGGCCCTTCACAAACCGGTGCACCCGATCGCCCATATCCGCTACCATGGCCGAAGCATACCTAGCCAAGGAATTAAAGCGGAGACTATACTCTGTAGCACTCATGCTTCCTTGCTTCAAATTTAAGAACTTATCGGCCCTAGCTCGCCGAACTTCTGGAGGCATATAATGACGGAGGAAAGCATCAACAAACTCTTGCCATGCCGTGGCGGGCATTGGCTCCCCGTGAAGCCACCCAAACCATATACCACTGGATCGAGACACCTCTCAACCTATATGACGCTAGCTCCACCGACTCGGTGTCCGAAGCATGCATCAATCGGAGCGTCCTCAACATACCATCAATAAAGTCCTGAGGGTCCTCCTCCGGCTTTGACCCAAAGAATTCTAGAGGGTTTAAAGCAATGAAGTCACGGGCCCTTGCACTGATAGCCCTATCACCATGCCCTGAACTTTGCCTCTGAGTCTGGGCCGCAACCAACCGGGTCAACAGATTAATGGCCTCTCTCACATCTTGGCCCGAAGCATTTGGCGGAGGAGCTGGAGCTGAGGCTCTCTCGGGCTCCTCAGTAATGGGTACTGATTGAGAGGATTGTGATTGAGCAGCATCCTGGGGCTCGCTTTCCTCTACCACTGTTTGCGGTGCACTTTCGGCCCGCTTTTCGGCCGCTGTCTTGCCCTTCTGGGCCACTGTAGCCTTTCTCTTTATAGGCATTTCTGAAATACATAACATACGGTTAAGGAACAAGAATTTCTTACATTATAGCTCTATCGCACGATTCTTATAAAGAAAGAAGGTCATTCATTCCTAAGATGTCCGCGACCTCTCGTTTATAAGTGTGGCGCGCAACACACCCATAACCAAGACTCTACTAGACACGGCTCGTAGACACACCCTAGGCCCGAACCGCTCGATACCACTTTTGTCACGACCCGACTAGGGGCCGCGACGAGCACCGGTGCTACCCCGCCGGGTACCCGCTTTACGTATAATCACATAATGTCTAGGTGAGCCATAATCATTTCATGCATTCTATTCATACACCACAATAGCCCCTTTGGACAACAATCATCATATATCATATCACGGGCGTCTGTGCCACAACAACATACATGGGCCAACGAGGCCAGCAAAATGATATACAAAAATATAGGCCGACAAGGCCAGACGCATCTATCCACATACACGTGACTACGAGCCTCTAAGAGTATGACATATCATATGAGCGGGACAGGACCCCGCTATGCCCATAATTATGTACACAAAAGAATAAGTACCCAAAAGCTATGGCTCCGAATGAGATGGAGCTGCGCTATGAAATCCCTGAATAAGCGGCTATGAGTCCAATCTGTCTCCCTGTGCACCTGCGGGCATGACGCAGCGTCCACAAACAAAAGGACGTCAGTACGAAGAATGTACTGAGTATGTAAAGCATGATTTACACTGATATAGGAGCATAATAAGCAACATACGAAATAGTGTAGGAGGGGAGACAACAATATCATCATCATATCACTTACTTACATACATAGCCCTTCGTATTCCATAATAGTAACCGTACCTCTTTCGTGTTCGTTTTCATATACATGCACTCACCTTCATTTCTTTACAAAGTCTTTTCACATTCATATTCGTACTATATGCATAATCATATCGTATACATAGCATTTACATAGCGTACCTGACCACATAGGATCGGGGTTTCGTATCTACTTGGCCAGCCAAGGCTCAAGGTGGTGTCTACTTGGCCCTACTGGGGCTTCAGGGTTGTATCTACCTGGCCCTACCAAGGCTTCAGGGTTATATCCGGACCATCTGCAGAGGTGTGCGCGCGTTTCGTAATCGTATACATACTTTATACATATATTCGTATACATATATTCTTATACATATGCTCTTATACACATATTCCTACCCGGCATCACAAGCTCGGGGGACTTATTATAGCCCTTCATAGGCACCCATACATATAATAGCTCGTAAGCATCTTTGACATCACTTTACCCTCGTCATTATACTAACATCATCACTATCGTTACATCTACATTATAGACTTGCTAGTCATATGAAGAACTTTGGTCAAGTAGTAGTACACATCAAGGATTGTGAGCTTATGCGCTCGGAATGTCAACCAAGTAGGCACAACATACTCATATAGAGGAATTAGGATTTTGGCCAAGAACCATGCCTTATGAAAGAAGGGTTAGCCTTACATACCTTTTTGTCGCACTATTCTATGCTTGCACGACTCCTTCCGATGATAGCGCTTAGACCTTCATTAATATCATAACAATAGCCATTAGTCATCCACACTATTCACATTATCTAGATTTCTCAATTTGCCTCTAATTTACCCATTTCATGGTCATAATACCCGACTTTGTCCATTCGTCTAAAGTGTCTAGTTCATGTTCTTAATACCATTTATAACACATTCATAACGTAACCCATTAGCATTCATGATTCAATCCCAACTACGCCTCAAAACGTCACTATTCATCATTCATAACCCATTTGCTATTTTCTTATAATGACCAAGTGTTTCAACTCCCAACTACCTTAAACAACATATAAATATCATGAATCTTACCTTAGATGCTTTAGGAATAAGCCTTGGTTGCTAATACTCCTCTTTGAGCAAAACCCTAGTTTTTCTCCATTTGGATTTCTTGACTTGGATGATCCTTGACGGTTTCCTTACTCTTGGTTCACTTATTTAGTGTTGTTGATCCTCCAATATCCTTGAAAACTTGTGTAATAAATGTAGAGAGAGATTCTAGAGAGAAGTAGTGAAATGATGAAATGAAATAAACAAGTCTTGGTCCTTATATTTAATGACTTGAAAAACTGTCTTTGGGGTGAACGGTGGTCGTCCATGGAGGTTTACGGTCCGTATTCCACTTTACGGACCGTCCCTCGCGGTCGTCTTTAAGCTTAAGCCGAAACGAAACCTTGGCAACATGCATGGTGATTTACGACCATGGTTTACGGGCCGTAAATCACTTCACGGTCCGTCCACCGAGGTCGTATTTAACCATTTCTCGGCCCAGGCGAGAAAGTTGAAGTTTTTGCATGGCAGTTTACGACTGCTAGCTTACGGACCGTATTGCACTTTACGGTCCGTATTCTGTGGTTTACGACCACTGGGCAGTTTTTGCCAATTTCCAACTTTTCACATCTCTCGACTTTTATTCTATTCATTCTCATCCATATTCATGCATTGCCCAAGAAACATTATACCCTCGCACTCCTCGCACTCATCACTAGTTCGTCCACTTGCGTACCAACGGGAAATTTTCCGAGGTGTAACACACTCGTACCCACCTGTTACTACAATCAGTCCACAGCTAGCATAACAAGAACTTTTACATATAAAAAGGCTAGAGGTCGTCCCAAAGCTGTCGCATATTTATACATATCTCAGTCGCATGTCCCTGAGAAGTTACGACTCCCAACAGATAATATCGTGCATAAGCCGGCAAGGCTGTCATAATATAGGGAGATCCCAGCCACACATGGGCCAACAAGGCTACCATAACACCCAGTTCCCAGAACATATGGATACATGCCTACGCAGGCCGACAAGGCCGCCATTATGAATGAGAACGCACAAACATAAATCATACGAGCACGGCCCGAACGAATCGTTCACAACCCACACATATGTCTACAGACCTCTAAGAGTAACAACAGTATCATATGACGGGACAGGGCCCCGCCGTACCCCTGAATAGAAATATATATATATAACGAGAGTGTCTGTACCAAAAGTATAGGCTCCGGAACAAGGGAGCGCTCCAAGATAGCAGAATAGATGTCCTAAGCTAGCGGATCACCCAAGCGGGCGTCTGTACCTGCGGGCATGAAACGCGGTCCCTTCCCCTCCCCGAAGAAAGGGGTCGCATACGAGATGTGTACAGAGTATATAAAGCATGAAATACAGTAAACGGGACTATAATCAAAGAAGTACAGAAAACAAGTACATTAACCAGAATACCAAAAAGCTTGCTTGTGAAATACAAATCATGCATGTCAGCATCATATATCGTATCCGGCCCATTATAGGACTCGGTGAACATGGTCGCCACCCCGTCTTTGGCACCATAACACAACATACTCCAGAACACAACGTAACTCCGTATCACAGCATAGCATCATAACACAACATAACACCATAACACAACATAACACCAGATTATATACATATACTGTACCCGACCCTCTAGTGAGGAACTCGGGGAAAGATACGATAACAGTACGCACGAGCGGAGTAGTGAGTAACCATATGCATATAAATCGTCTTTGGAGACCCAGTCGATAAATAAGTATTCAACGCTCGAGGATTAAAACAATTGTCATGATAAATTCTTCTAAATGTCATTAGAACTATATTAAGAAGAGTTTCAGGGATCGTAGACATGTATCAATCCAATCCGAGCCCGCTCATGAAAGTTAGGGACATTATTCATTATAGAGTCCTCTAAGAATAGGATCTCTTTCTGCATCATTTGCTATTCAATCATACGAAAGACTCATGGACAATAGCTCGACTATATTAAGAATGCCAATATCAAGAAGAGAATAGGAATTGTAAACATGCTCGGAACTTATGAATAGAGGTAACCCAAGGCTCGTATCGTATCTTACTTACATCTAAGACATGCCAAAACAAAGAAGGGATAGGCTTTACATACCTTGTCCGCTTCTTAAGCTAATCCGAACTCAAGTCTCGGGCTTCCCAAGATCTACAACAACGTTAGTAGATACCAAACATTTGCTATAGGTACTTAGGAGTCCAATCCTAAGCTAGCACTTCATTTATAGAAATTCGGACAGCATTTCCTTTATAAATTCAACAACCCCGAGAATTCAACTCGGCCAAATCATCAACAACAATACCAATAACCATATTAACAACATCAACAATTAATTCAAAACGTATTCTAACGTTAGTAACTCCTTTCTACATAATTCGACGGCACTTCATTTACATTTCCCGCTTCCAAATTCACGAACTATACCAACAACCACACTTTAACAACATTATTCACACAAATGCAAAAAATGATATTAACATCATATTAGCTTCTCCAACCACCCACAAACAATTACAACTCCAACTTGAACCATTAAACCTTCATTTGCATCATAGAATCCACAACAACAACAACCAAAAATACTAAGTAAATTTAGATCATCACTCCTACACAAAACAACTCTTACACGGCTTTAACACCAACACATATGGTTCCATAAACTTCATTCATTTCTACACACTACAACATGCACAAACCATCCATAATACATGTAAAAGGATATTAAACCTTACCTTTACCCCTTAACTTCAAAACTTGGCTAGGGTTTGTAAATTGCAAAAATGAATGTTTTGATTGCTCCAACAATTACTTCACATTACTAGGGACCTTCCAATTGGTTGGAATACTAGAAGAAAATTATATTTTGATCAATAATCATGGGCACCAAGTTCGGCTAGCCATGGCCGAATGTTTCTCCCTTCTTCTCCAAGTTTCTTAAGTTGTGAAATGATGAATATGTCTTGCTTTGTCATCACTTACCTATATATAGCTCCTACTAGGTGGACACATGCCCCACTCATGGCTTGAGGCAATCAAATTTGGCCAAGCCATGGGTGGGAGCCCACACGGCCACTTGTGGCTTTTTTTCATGAAATAATTAACTTCTAACCCCTAATTTTCCTCAATATTTCCATACCAATAAAATTTATAAGCAACTTGTGCATTAAAATGAAATCAGAGGTTAAAAGTCTCTACCTCGTATCCCAAAATAGTCTTGTCCTTAACTTATCGCGATTAGCTTAAAATATCCGAATGTACAAAATACGGGATATAACACTCACTTACCTGTCACAACTCTCTAAACTTAGCTCAAGCTTCAATTCTCATATCCCTGTATTCGGATTTCCCTCGCAACTGATCCTCGAATAAACAAAATGCTTTTGATCGAATCCTCTCATTTGATGAAACCCCAACTCTGAATGCGATCAATAGGCCCTACCATCACTTCCCCAAATCAACGTAATACTTTGAAACATGGCCACAAACCACAGCACATTCTGAACCGGGAAGATATTCTGATGCCGCTAACCTTTCTTTCACACTTGCTAAAGCCTCGCACAGTGATTTCTTAGAAACACATGAACACACATACAAAAATTCTGAACCATAACTTGCTCTAGCCAGAAAGAATCCTTGATTCATCTTAGATCCCAATGCAATTCAAACAAAACTAATCTTACCGACAGCCAACTTGGCTAGTTCCAAAACTTCTTAAACCTTCAAATCACAATACAGGAATCATAGCACTGAATAACTCGTCGAGAAAACAATTGGTCACTATAAAGACCTCTCGTACAATAATTCCTCCTCAAATTTGTACTAAGCTCATTGTGTACCATTATTTTATTCAAGTAACTGTTCTCGAAAAATATTATCAAATCCACTAGAAAACCCTGACAAAGCTCGGTCAATCTGCCATACCTCAAATCTGAGCCGAAACATATTGAATCCTTAAATATCTCATCAGAATATAAATATAGACCATTAAGCTTAACTCGAACAATGCTAGCCCTGAATGAATACACAACTCTCGAATACCTCCAATAGTCTTTTGAACTGACTCTGAATTTCTGAAATCAATCACAGTCCTATCGCACATCTGTGGAGGCCTATTCTAATCTTTTCCTCACGAGAAGCAAATCATGTCTATCAACTCAACAAGTTGAGTCCTATCCAAGTTATCAACTTAGTACTGAAGAACTATACCTTACGATTTCAATCTTCATGTCTCTCAACCTTTACCCGATAAGCAAATCCTATACAACCCCAAACATTTCGACACAAAACATTTAGCCTCATATAGTAATTACATAACCATCGAACCTCTCATAGTATCACCTCGGTATGCCCATAAATTTTTCGAATGTATCCAATCTTTCAACTACCGTTCTAAACCTCACGCATTTACTCCCAAGCCCCTATTATCCAAAGTGCTCACCCAAGCTATCTAGTCAATAATACTTGCAACATAATATATTACCGTGAGTAGGGTCTCACCTCGAAATTATAACTCTAGTCTTCATATGATAGGGATTGCACAAATCTTTTCTCTTAAGCACGCTAACCCATGCACTGTAGAATATTACAAAACTTATCCAACAGTGTACCACCACCAAGCCACTTCTTATAAACCTCAACATGTCGGTTCACCGAAACATGCTTATCACTAGTTGCCCATCACGAACCTCCCGGGATTTTTCTCATATCACTTAGTCCATTTCTGTAGACTTTCTTCCTTAAGCTCACGTAACAATCACATCTCATCCGAATATGCAAGACAACAACGCCACAATCTTAATTGACTTAAGTAATCCCATGTTCCTCATTCTTGCCAACTCCTGATCAACTATATCTTTTTATCGACTCGTCAATTTCCCAATTTCTAATCAATTCATGATCATCGATACCGTAATCAATCTTCGAATCCACCCAATCAAATACCGCATAACTATCAGCTCTGCAAGCTAGCCGAACCAATCCAGGAGATAGGATCATACCACACACTCTGCACATTAGAGTTTTCTTAATGCTTACAACTCTAAATTGAACACTCTCAAAATCCAGCGTATCACACATACAGTCTCACTAATATCCTCAGATATCTTACTGAAGTGTCCTTGCCTGAATTGCCTTACTCAATTCCAAAAATGTTATCCCGTACTCGACTCAGTTAACCCATTCGATTATCTTCCATTTGAAGTATCCATGTTCACTAATCCCTTACTCAACTCCTTAACGTTACTAGTCCTCGAAGAATCACCTCTTACCTCAATTATCGAATCTGAACACCTCTAAACACTCGCACGCCAAACCACTCGCACGCCAATCTCTCTTCTAGTACCACATAAGCCAAGTAATAACACCACTGGTAGCTAGATCTAGACAATTTTACACAATGAATACAAGGATCCTAACCTTAGTCTACCACTGACCACTGTTAGTCTATGACATAACCGAACATACCAACTCATCCATAAACTCTCAAGGCTAATTTACACAGTCCAATCGCAACCAAGCTCCTATAGCACTAACTCTTGTTTCCACGATTTTATTTCTGCCCTTAACCGCGAAGACACCAATCAACCTCATCGGTCACCCTTTTACTAAACATTATTATATAATGCCCCCGCAATCCAAACATGACTCCCATGTTACCTGACCTCAAGTCTTACGAACCTTAATTTCCTAAACCCGATGGCAAGATGCCTCATTGTAATCCTTTAGTTTTCGTATTTCATTTCAAATCACTTTTATCATTATCAACTAACAAACGCTCAAATCCACTCGATTCTCTAAACTAAGCATCCATCTAAGCCAAACGAACCACAAACAATATGCATATTTCTCCTCAAATCTAAGTGATACAACCAGTAACTTCCGAAGTCAATAACTTATCGCGTACACCCATAATTGAAGTCATTTCTGTTAGTCGATTACTAGCTCCTCAAAAGCCTACAACCCATCTAAATTTACAGACCAAGCAATGTGAGCATTCACTTACTAACAGAGTAGTCCTTTAACATCAACGAGCTTATATCGAGAATGACCTTTAGTACAATATCCCTGAAATATCACGTGAACCTGTAAGTACAACCGTTACCAACCCATGCCTAATCATTCCCACAAGATTCAATACTCCATAATAACCATAACTCAGACAACCACCTTTATCGGTACTGTTTGGTCATGCCGAACCCCCCTTTTCCTTTCACAACTGAACACGAAATTCGTCCTTGTATCAATTGCAACCTTATCCTGACAACCATGTCAGATACAAATTTATCCTTTCCCAATATCACGAAAAGTACTCATAGCCAAGATATTCTAAGAAGTATTACTTCGCTACACACTTTCCACATAAGCTTCCTTCATGTCCTTATTGTCAACTTCTTTTCCTTGTTACTCGCGATCACAATACGTTCGCCCACATTCGGTGGTCATCACCGAACTTACACTTGTTCTTACATACCGAAGTCTAATACTCTACTATTGCTGAATTGTCTACCCATCATTGGTTCACCAGTGTCACACACACAATCATAACACCTTGACGAAGCTGAAATCAACCGATTATATCACCGAGCAACCCACTATTTTTAAGCCATCAATGCACTTGTCACTTCCGAGCAACCCAACACTGAAACATGAAGGTCATGTAACCTTCTGAACTATCTTTCACATTTCTCACGAACCCCCACAATAAATGATTTTAATCATGACTCCACATAACAACCGAGTCTAATCGCGACTCCACAGAATCGAATCCTTAGGCTATACTGGAGACTGAATTGGATTACGCGTACGAATTGGGATAAAACATCTCGTACCATTCCACAACACGCCATAGATCGATCATTTATATAAGAATTCAATGATGAGTTTCCACCCTCCGTGGGTGATTGAGATAAGAAAGTTCAAATAACAAATGGAATTGACTACATACAAATTTGAAGAAAGTCGCACGAAAGAAAGAAGGAAAGTGAAATTTTCCAAATGTCCTATAGCCTCTTGCAGATAAGTATGGAGCTCATCGTACTGATCCACAAGACTATACTAGACATGCCCTTGTATTATAGATTGAGTAACCTAGGGCTCTGATACCAACTTGTCACAACCCCATCTTGCTATGTTGCGCAGACACCTACCTTTCCCACCTCGGTAAGCAAACCCTCAACCCAACAATAGTAAAAACATGAATAAATAACTAAATAAGCGGAAGAGACAAAATCACATAAGTCTGACGATAATGGTATAAAAATAGGCGGAAGTAAGGAAAATACACCCCAGAGTCTGGTCTGTCATGACCCAAATAGAGGGCCATGACGGGTAACAGGAGCTAGCGTACCGAGCACCATGTAGCATACTCCTTCTCCTTTATCTCGGTGGATCATACATCTAACTCTCAACTAACACCACATGCATGAAGGTAAATTCTCAAATGAAACTCATTACGAGATAACCATTAACTTCATCTCTTTTACTTATTTGCATACAAGCCCACCAGGCAATAAAAATGATATACAAAATGTGCATCAGTGAGATCATGACTTCTAACTATCCATATGTGTCTACGAGCCCCTATTAGGAGTGTTGAAAAGCACAAGGACGGGACAGGACCCTTTCATGCCTAAATATATATACAAAAGAAATATACCAAAGAGATTGCAACTCCAAAGTAGCGGAGTACTCCTGAGTCTTCGCTGATAAGGCACCTAGGGATCAGATCCGTCTCCTTGTCTAACTGTAGGTATGAACGCAGCGTCCATCAATGAAAGGACGTCAGTAGAACAATGTACTGAGCATGTAAAGCATGGATAATAACATAATAAGGACCAAGGAAACATGAGAGAGATAACCTGTATATCAAAATGACTCTTCAGGCGAGAACCATGCATGCTATAATTTACTTATAAAACATCATAAGCATATATAAGTAATCACCATTAGCCCGCGTCTGAGCCTCCCGCATCTGGGGTAACCATCACACGCCGCCCATTAGTGGTGTCTGCCCGGCTAAAAAGGCACGAAGTTATCATTATCCATAAGCTGCCCACCGAAGTGGTGTCATACCCGGCCAACTAGGCGCGGTGTAATCCTACATATACAAATAGCATGCATGAGAGCCCAATCAAAGCTACAACTCTATCGGAATGACATAAGTTCGGTGAACTTTGATTATGTTATGGAACAATTATAGTAGCTATATCTCACCTTGAAGGAACAATAATCATAAGGTGAGATCATCAATAATGAATAAGATTAGTAAACATGTGACAACCCAATGATATCATGAAAACATTGAGAACTTTAAGCTTTAGCCTTTCTAGAATGGAAATCATCATCATAAACATCATCACTATCTTGTCATGCTTGAGGAAATAACAATATAAGATGAGACCAACTATCATGAACGCCGTTAAGAATTTCATGGTAAGCTCAATTATATTACAAGATTTTTGAGAGCTAAGGTTCTGAAGAACTTCTAGGACCAAGAATAATATGGATAGCATATATGGGATTATAACATAGATTCATGCCATTGAAAGAAAGGGGGTGGCCTTACATACCTTTATGTCTCCTCAACGACTAAACTTTTTTCTCCAAGCTCGTAAATTCTACATTCAAGAGAATTCGTACCAAAGTTAGGTTATGGAAAATACGCTTAAGTTATATTTAGAGCAACTAAAGGGCTAACGGAATTTGGGCAGTATTTCTCCTATTTCACTAACTTTCACCATATCATAAAAAAACTCCCAACTCACACTATCAACATCCATAATATCATATTCAAGTAATTATATTCAATTTAACATCAATTCCAACCAAAATCCCCTTTTCAAGTTTGCACCATAGTCATCTTCCTCACTACAACATCCATGGCTTCTCCACTTTAATTCTTTTCCTTTCTAAGGGGTCACTAAACCTTTACATCCATCCAACCATATAAATAAGATGAAAAACATACCTTATGGTCAAGGAACCTCGCCTAACTCAAATCCCTTCAAGATCAAGTTCATTCCAACTTTTAAAGGAATCAAGAACAATCACTTTTCTCAGATTACCTTAGGGTATAAATGATGATTCTCTCTTTAGATGGTTATGAAAGGGTGTGGAGTGGTATAAAACCTTCAAGAACTCCTTGGAAGTGTCTACAGAGGTGGAGAAATAAGTGGGAGAAGTTAGAAATGAACTTAGGCTTGTTTGGGATTGAAAAAGTTAGCATTTACGTCCCCCGACCAAGTTGGCGGAGAGTATGCGACCTTGCACACTGAGTGTGCTGTCGCAAACTCTACCCACAACTTAAGGGAGGTGCTAGGAAGTGAGCTTCCCAATTAGGTCAGTTGGTGCACAGTGTGCAGCTCAGCATACTCAGTGTGTGGGCGCAAACTGCCCCAATTTTTCGGATTACGCGTATTCGTGCTCTATTTGATTCGTTTGACCTCCAATCCTTATGAAACCTTCTTGGCACTTATATAACACTTCATTAACTATCCAAGGGGATCTATATATCTTCCTCAAAGTTATGCTAAGCAAGGCTTAACTCAAATGATATGAAATTCTCCCAAATAAGACTCTACCTTAACTTTCTTCGACGAGCTTTCTTCTTTTGCCTTAAATGTCTTTGGAATCTTTAGTAGAATTATTAAGTATCGTTTCTTACTTGTAGGAACTTCATGTACACTTTGGACTCAAGTTAGTCTACTCATCATGTGAATAACACGAATCTCCCCCAAGGTGTACCATTACTCCCCCCCTTAAGAACATTCGTCCCCGAGTGTTAAATTCTTAAGGGTTCTGCAAAAATTTTGCCAGAGTTTCTCCTATAACTGCACCACTACCATCCTGTCACAACAACCTAAAATATGCAATGCCTCACAGGGCTTCAACATAATAACAATATTGGCCACACACGACCAAGAAATCATTAACAGAAGCATTACATACGTGGGGAGAATGATGCTTCTGTCTGAACCTTTCCCGGGGGTGGAAATAAATGCGGATACCTGAACTTCATATCCTCTTCTGCTTCCCAAGTCATTTTCTCTCTGCTATTATTCCTCCACAAAACCTTTACTGAAGCTACATCTTTAGTTCTGACTCTCCGAACTTGTATATCTAGAATGGCAATGGGTACTTTTTTCATAAGATAGTTTCTTGGTAACTTGGACATCATCTATAGGCATAATTTCGGAAGGGTCTCCAACACACTTACGAAGCATTGACACATGAAAAACTGGTTGAACTTCCTCTAAGTCCGAAGGCAATTCTATTTCATAAGCTACTTAGCCCACCTTGGGCACAATATTTTAGGGCCCAATATAATGGGGACAAAGCTTTCCCTTCTTGCCGAATCTCTTCACACCTTTCATCGGTGACACTTTCAAGAATACCCAATCATTAACTTGAAATTCCAAGTCTCGTCGACGATTATCCGCATATGATTTCTGATGACTCTGAGCTGTCAACAACTGATTTCGAATAAGCTTGATCTTCTCTACCGCTTGTTGAATCAAATCCAGACCCACTAGCTTTGTCTCCCCCACTTCAAACCATCCGATTGGTGACCTGCACTTCCTTCCATATAGAGCTTCATATGGAGCTATATGAATCCTAGAGTGATAACTATTGCTATACGCAAATTTAGTAAGTGGAAAATGATCATCCCAGTTCCCTCTGATGTCTAAAACATATGCCCACAACATATCTCCGAGGGATTGGATGGTGCACTCTGCTTGCCCATTAGTCTGTGGATGGAATGCGTCTTTGAGTTTCACTTGCGTTCCTAACCGTTCTTAGAAGGATCTCCAAAATTTAGCTGTAAATTGTGCTCCCCTGTCAGTCATAATAGATATGGGAACTCCATGAAGCCTTACTATCTCTCTTAGATACAACTTTGCATAATTGTCTGCTGCATATGTAGTTCTGACTGGTAGGAAATGAGCTGACTTCGTAAGTCTGTCAACAATTACACATACAGAATCATACTTACGCTGAGAACGAGGTAAGCCTGTAATAAAATCCATGTTAATTACTTTCCATTTCCAAGCTGGAATCTCCATGGCTTGCAACAACCCACCGAGCTTTTGATGCTCACCTTTCACCTATTGATAATTAGGACATTGAGCTACAAATCCTGCTATATCTTTCTTCTGTCCATCCCACCAATACATGAACTTGAGATCATGGTACATTTTTGTCACTCCTGGATGAACAGAATAACGGGAATAGTGGGCTTCTTCCAAAATCTATTGATGTAGTCCTGCAACATCATGAACACATAGTCTACCTCGATATCTAAGAACTCCATCTGTAGAAATCCCGAATGGTTATTTTTCTTTATTAAGAAATGTATCTTTATAATAATTCAACTTGGGGTCTTCATATTGGCACTTCAACACTTCACTGCCACTACTAAAGATGAAACAGCTGGGTTATGGAAAGCAATTCCTATACTGACCGAGTCCATTAAGCGAACTCCAAGGCTAGCTAACTTTTGAAGCTCACCGGCTAACTCCCTCTTCTGGGGTTGAACATCACATAGACTGCCCATTGATTTTTGTTATACCTCGCATTTCGCACATTTGGATATTCCGAGTTAATGGCGGAAAGTTAAGGACAGGGTGATATTTTTTCCGGCTTTGTTAAGAATGCATGAGTCGCATGTTCATCTTTTGTGACCTTGGAAATTTCTAGAAAAGTGAAGAAAATTGAAGAAAAAAAAAAGAAAAGAAGGAAGCACATGACCGGCCATGTGCTCCTATATATATATATATATATATATATATATATATATATATATGTGTGTGTGTGTGTGATGCAAATATAAGGCACAAGTCATCATTTTAAACTTGGAATTTGGAAATTTTAGTTCATGATATGTAGGAGTAGTGTGTTTTGAGAGACACAGAGACAGTATAAGATTCCTCGTGTGTAGAATAAGAGACAGACATAAACGGGAGAACCGACAAGGGGATACCAAAGGAAGTACCCAAGATAGTGGAGATAAAGAAAATATTCCGAGAAAACTTGGGATATTTATTATCGGAATAAAAGTACTGCCTAACTGAGATTGGAAACAAGGACATGGGGCAAAATATAAATGGATAATGGTATAAGTACACCCCTAAAGGGGAAGCGGGTGAGAGAAATGCAAAGGCGAGATAGAAACAATTGGCACGATAATGTGTTGGATATGGATGCACTAGGCTATAAATGAGACCCCCTTCTTAAATAAGTTAGTAAGGCGGGAAACCAAAGAATAAGCGAGATAAAAGTCTGGATGATAGTTAAGGTAGTGTGAGAAGTTTTAGTAGAGATTTTGAATGACATGACGATAGAAAGTGGGCGTGTATGGGAAAAAAAAAGGGTATGACAAGAGGACGGTACCGGACAACTTAAGAGATAACAGGAAGGATAGCGACGCTATGCTAGATTAGGGGCCAAGATGTTGGCTATAGAAGTGTTCACTAATGCTATTGTAACTTGTCAGTCATAAAGGAGAGGGAGTAGAAAACTCTTACGGTAGGAAGTGAGGAAGTTAAGAGTGACCAAAGGAAGGGGAAAGAAATATGACAAAATAGGACGAGCGGGAATTAGTATGAACAAGAGATGCAGAGCAGGACGAAAGGACCATGTCTAAGATTGAACGTATGTTATACAAGTTGCGCAAGGGTAGTGATGCCACCGGTAAACATTGGTATGCTAAGAATGAAACTAAGTAAGAATTTGATAAGGAAAAGTAAAGACTTGGCAAGGATAATGCGGTTGTGATGTTTCGGGTACATTACGGAAAAAAATGTAACGATGGTTTAAGCCAATTGCTAAAATAAAACTGGTGCTGAAGACGGACGAGGCGCGGCTATGGTTGGACTAAGGATCTGCCTTGATATCGGAGGTAAGACAAGAGAAGGGAAGGCAAGGTAGAACATAAGGATTAGTAAAACGACGCTGAGATATCTCTTGGGCTAATCTGAACGCCTTCGCGTAGTCTTACAGAGCAAGCATAATGTGTGACAAGAGAGTAAGGGGTACAACAAGGGTGTCGGCAAGGATAATGAACCCAAGAGGACATTCGGAATAACAGTGACAGTTGGAGTAAAAAGGAACAGCGAGGAGTAGTTGGAAAGATGTTTGAAAGGAAGAGAGAATGTTGCTCTCATGAAGGAAAATAAAAGAGTCCACCGGATGTTAGAAGAAGGTTTATGAACCACTAAGTAATCCAAAAGTGAGAATATATGCTATGGAATCACGGGAAGTATCAACGTGAAGCTATACCCAGCTATGATGATACAAAGTCGGCATCGGAAAGCTAACAAAGAATAAGGACTAACGAAAGGATAGCCAAGACTACAATAATGGAGACAGGGATTTGGGTAAGAGTGAGGCACTAGGGAGATTTCGGTCAAGTGCGCGAAGGAAAGAAGTGGAAGAAGTGGGTTGCAGGTAAGAAAAGGGTTAAGCAAGAATAAGGAGAGACTGACGTATGTTTTAAGGTAAGATTAAGCAACTGATAATCGAACCTTACAGAAGAAGTAACTGCTCCTAAGGAGAAAAGGGTGTTACACCCCGTAATTCCTGTACGATGGGATCCGTTGGAGTTATGTCAATAAGATGCAAAGTCATAGGTGCTCGTGTTACAAATATAAGAGTCCGAATTCGCGTGGCAGAAGAATAATAGGGAGGAGATGACCTGTGAAGCTGAAGAAGAGATAAAGAATAAGCAATCTAAATTCCCAAATTGGTTAGGCGGATTGATGAATGGGCTGTAGGCAATAGTTATAAACAGGGAGCTCCCCGAGGTGCTTATGAGACCCCGCAGGACTAATTGAACATTCGAGGACGAATGTTCTAAAGGGGGGAAGGATGTTATACCTCGCATTTCGCACATTTGGATATTCCGAGTTAGTGGCGGAAATTTAAGGACAGGGTGATATTTTTTCCGACTTTGTTAAGAATGCATGAGTCGCATGTTCATCTTTTGTGACCTTGGAAATTTCTAGAAAAGTGAAGAAAATTGAAGAAAAACAAAAGAAAAGAAGGAAGCACATGACCGGCCATGTGCTCATATATATATATATATGTGATGAAAATATAAGGCACAAGTCATCATTTTAAACTTGGAAAATTCATGAAGCTTGGAGAAAAAGAAAAGAGGGGCAACATTCGGCCATGGTGGCCGAACATGGCACCATGGAAATAGACCAAGAAAAATTATTTTTCTTCTAGCTTTCCCATCAATTGGAAGGTCCTCGTTAACGTGGAGTGGTTGTTGAAGAAAGAAAATCGTTCGTCGTTGCCATGGATACCTTGGCCGAGAAAGAGGGTGGTGAAGTCAAGTGAAAGAAGGTAAGGTTCTATCCTCTCTTACATGTTTTATGAATGTTTTGGACGTGTTGTGATATCTAGGAATGAATGAAGCCATGAAGTTGTGTTGTGGAAGTTTGGCCGTGTAAGTATGCATGGTGTAGGAAAAATGAATTAATTTTATTTAGTGTTGTGGGTTGTTGTTGTTATGTATTCGATGATGGAAATGAAAATTTAATGATTCAAATGGAGGTTGTAATGTTGTGGGCTGATTTAGAGATTTAAGTAATTCTAATATGCTTCCTTGCATTCATAATAATAATGTTGTAAGTGTGTGGATTATTGTTGTCGTTGATGGATTCGGGAGAAAGAAATGCGTTGTCGTTGTTCTTATGGAATTTAGAGAGTTTCGGGTGGCATAGCATGTTGGCTGGGCTGTTTGCATATTGTATGGGTTGCATGAAATGTACTTAACTCATGTTTGAATGGTTGCGGATTAGTAATTGAATATATGAGCATTGGTATTGAATTGATCGTATGTACTTTATTTGAAGATAAATGAAATGTTGTCGAATTGTGTAAAAAGAGCTATTAATGTTAGAATGCATTTTGAATTGATTATTGATGTTCCAGTGGGATTGGCGAGCTCCACCTTCTCCGGAGTGCTACCGAGTCGGTGTGTCATGTTATGGTATCATGTTCCGTGTTAGAGACTTTGCAGACAGGGTCGTGGGTATAAGATGTCGGTTATGTAAGCGGCTATGTAAGCCGATGTATTATTATGCATTGTATTATAAGTTTCATATGTTACAGATTTTACTTAATTCGAAAAAGGTGAAAAGCATATTGTTCTTCGAAAAACATTCATTATATATTTGTGACATGATTTGAGGGCCAGTATGATTATGAGTATTATGAGAGTCAGCGGGTTCGCTCGGCCCTAAATAAGGGTCGGGTGCCCATCACACCCCATCGGAGTAAGGGTGTGACAATTTTCCACTAAGAGCATTTGCTACCACGTTTGCCCTTTTCGGATGGTACAAAATACTCACATGATAGTCTTTCAACTGCTCTAACCATAGCCTCTACCATAGATTCAGCTCCTTTTGTGTGAAGATATACTAGAGAGTCTTGTGATCTGTATAAATATTGACATGAACACCATATAAATAATGTTTCCGCATCTTTAATGCATGAATCACCGCAGCTAACTCAAGATCATGTGTCGGGTAGTTTTTCTCGTGTTTCCGCAACTGCCTTGAAGCATAGGCAATGACCTTACCGTGCTGCATTAACACGTAGCCCAACCCTACACCGGAGGCATCACAATACACAACATAACCTTCTGATCCTTTTGGAAGTGTCAGGACTAGAGTCGAAGTTAATCTATCTTTCAGCTCTTGAAAACTTCGCTCACAAGCATCGGTCCACTGAAACTTCACTGATTTCTAAGTTAGCTTCGTCAATGGTGTAGAAATGGAAGAAAATCCTTCTATAAATCTTCTGTAATAGCCTGCCAACCCTAGAAAGCTACGGACTTTCGTAGGTGTTGTAGGCTTTAGCCAAGTCTTCATAGCCTCTAATTCTGAGTATCTACTCGAATACCATCAGTTGAGATAATGTGGCCCAGAAAAGTTACATAATTCAATCAGAACTCACATTTTGAAAATTTAGCATATAGTTCTCCAGTCCGAAGAATTCCAAAGACTATACGTAAATGATCTGCATTCTCCACCTCTGATCGAGAATATACTAGAATATCATCAATGAACACAATCACGAATAGATATAAGAAAGTCCTAAACACATTACTCATCAAGTTCATGAATACTGTCGGGGCGTTAGTCAATCCAAACGACATTACCCGAAACTCATAATGACCGTACCTAGTTCAAAAAGCTGTCTTCAGAATGTCCTCTTCTTTGACTCTCACTTGATGGTATCCTGACCTCAAATCTGTCTTTGAAAACCACTTGGCACCCTACAATTGATCGAGCAAATCATCAATCTTGGGAAGCGAATATTTATTCTTTATTGTCACTTTGTGCAGCAACCTATAGTTGATGCACAATCGCAAGGAACCATCTTTCTTTCTCAGGAACAATATAGGTGCTCCCATGGCGATGAACTAGGTCTAATAAATCCCTTCTCGAGCAAATCCTTCAATTGTTCTTTCAGTTCTTTCAACTCTGCAGGAGCCATTCTGTAAGGAGGAATATATATGGGTTTGTTATCCGGCAACACATCGATAATAAAATCAATCTCTCGTTATGGTGGAAGACCTGGGAGCTCATCTGGAAATACATCTGGAAATACATGCGAAATTCATTCACTACTGGAACAGATTGGAGAGTTGGCGGCATGGCTTCGGTGTCATGAACCCGAACTAAATGATAAATATAGCCTTTAGCAATCATCTTCTTCGCTTTAAGATATGAAATAAACTTACCTCTCGGGGACGCTCTATTACCTTTCCAATCTAACATAGGTTCTCCCGGAATTGGAATCGAACCACTTTTGTTCTGCAGTTAACTTTGGCATAACAGGAGGCTAGCCAATCCATGCCCATAATAACATCAAAATCCAACATTTTCAACTCGATCAAATCAGCTATAGTATGATGACCACTAATCACAACCTCATAGTTTCTATATACTTGTGTAGTTATTACAGAGTCATCGACAGTAGTAGACACCTCAAAAGGTTTGATTGGCTCGGGTTTCACCCTAATACGATTAGCGATATAAGGAGTAATATACGATAAGGTAGAAATCGGATCAATCAATGCATAAACATCATGAGAGAATACTGATAATGTACCTATGACTACCTCAGGGGAGGACTCAAGATCCTGTCGCCTGGCTAATGCATAGATATGGGGCGGAGGGCCACTCGAACTGGATGCTCCCCCTCTGCCTCTGCCACGAGCTGATTCCGCCTGCTGCTGATCCTACGGGCTGAACTCTACCTCTGTCACCCACCGATGGGCAGTTACGCATCATATGCCTAATCTGACCACAGGTGTAACAAGCATCAGAACCTCAGTGACACTGTCCCGGCAACCACACCGGGCCGCATTATGGTAGCCGCGGTCTCTGCGGCGGGATCTCCTCTATACTAGGAACCCAAAACTCTAGACCTCAGACTCGGTCCAGAACAGATAGGGCGATCAAGTCTCTTGCCTGCAAATCGAGGAGGGTGCACTGTCGCGCATCGACCTAAATACCAACGATCTGCTGCCTCCGACCCCTCTATACTCACTACGGCACCCGCATCCGTACTCCCTCTTACTATGCCCTCTATCAAGATCACGCTCACCCCTGTGCGGCTGCTGCTGCTCCTCCAAATTCTGAGCATGGGCCTGAATACGGGAGATGTCCATCTCTCCGGAGCGAAGGCATCGGCAAACTTTAATCAAATGTGGCCCCGAGCCGCAACAAACCGATGCACACGGTCCCCACTTCAGCTACCATAGCCGGAGCATATCTAGCCAAGGAGTTAAACCGAAGACTATACTCTCGAGCGCTCATACTCCCCTATCTGAGATTCAAAAATCTATCAGCTCGGGCCCGTCGAACCTCGGGTGGCAAATAATGATGAAGGAAGGCTCTTACAAACTCTTGTCATACCGAGAGAAGCACATTTTCCCCTCTCAAAGATATCTAGTTATTGTACCAAAGAACGGCTACATCCCGCAATCTATAGAAAGCCAATTCCACTGACTCCGTACTAAAAGCATGTATCATCCTCAACGTCCTCAACATCTCATCTATAAAACCTTGCGGGTCTTCATCCAGCTTTGGCCCATAAAATTTTGGAGGATTCAGGCTAATAAAATCACGGGCCCTTGCACTAACTGCCCTGTCACCATGACCCGCACCCTACCGCTGAGCCTGGGCGGTAACTAAATGGGTCAGTAATTGAATAGCCTCAGTCATCTATTGACCTGAAGCACCTGATGGAGGAACTGGAGCTGGAGCCCTTTCATGCTCCTCTAAGATAGGTGGAGTGTGAGAGGTCCGAGATGGAGCCTCATTATGGGACTCACCCTCCTCTATATTTGCCGATGACTCGTGTTCAGTCCGTCTCCCTGTAGTTGTTTTGCCCTTCTAGGCAGTTGTCGCTTTCCTCTTCATAGGCATTACTGAAATCAGAACACACGATTAGGAAGAAAAGGATTCTTATGCCATGGCTCTATCGCACGATCTATGAAGAAGAAAGAAGGTCAGTTATTCCTAAATGCCCCGCAACCTCTTGTTTATAAGTGTGGCGCGCTTCACACCCATAAACAAGACTATACTAGACACGGCTCGTAGGCACACCCTAGGACGAACTACTTTGATACCAGTTCTGTCATGACCCAACTAGAGGGCCATGACGGGTACTCAGAGCAAGCCTACCGAGTACTTTCTAGCATACTCCTTTTCCTTTATCTCGGTGGACCATTCATCTAATTCTCAACTAACACCACATCCATGAAGGTAAATTCTCAAATGAAACTCATTACACGATAACCATTAACTTCATCTTTTTTACTTATTTACATAGAAGCCCACTAGGTTACTAAAATGATATACAAAAATGTGCATCAGTGAGATCATGAGTTTTAACAATCCACATATGTGTACGAGCCTCTATCAGGAGTACTGAAAAGGATAAGGATGGGACACGAATCCGTCATGCCTAAATATATACACAAAAGAAATATGCCAATAGACTGCAACTCTGAAGTAGTGGAGTGTTCCTGAGTCTTCAGTTATAAGGCTCCTAGGGATCAGATCCGTCTCCCTGTCTACATGTGGGCATGAACGCAGCGTCTATCAAAGAAATGAGGTCAGTACGAACAATCTACTGAGAATGTAAAACATAGATAATAACATGATCAGGAACAAGGAAATTGTTACACCTTGGAAATTTCCCGTTAGCGTACAGTGAATAGATTAACAAGGACATGATGTATACGATGTTTTGATAAGTAAGAAATAGCATTTTGATGACTCTAATAGAGATTTCAAAGGCATTTAAGATAAGGAAAGAAAGTTGTTAAGAAATGCAAGTCGTATGTTGTGTGTCGGATAAGAATTAAGAGTATCGAGTTAATGATATTCTAATGATGCTTTGGGGAAGAGTTATAACGTCCCTTAGATTGGTATTGATGTGTTAAACAAGTATTAAGAAGGTTCCATAAGGATCGGAGATCAAACGAGTCGACGAGAACATGTCTCGGATAGCTGGGCATTATACGGCCAGACATACTGGCCGTATAAAATACACGGACCGTATGTCCAGCCGTAGGTTCAGCCCGAGATGTCACACTTCACTGGACCAAACATACGGTCCGGACATACGGCCGATGAAAAATATACGGACCATATGTTGGTCCGTACGTTCGATTGAGACATTTTGAATTAATATAAGGGACCTCTCTCTCATTTTATTTTCATTTCATTTCCACTCCACAACTCAAGAATTCTCTAGAACCTTCTCTACACTTTATCCATAAGAATTCAAAGGAAATTGATGATCAACTTCATCAAACCAACATAAATCAAGAGTGTGAAATACATTAAAGTCATCTAAGCCAAGAAAATCCAAGGGAAGTGAACTAGGGTTTTGGTGTAAGAAGAGTATTGCCACTCAAGGCTTGTTCCCACACTATCTAAGGTAAGTTTCATGATTTTCTCATGTTGTTTGAAGTATTGGAAAGTTGAAACATTTGGATTATAAAAGGAAATAGGAAATGGGTCTTAAATGTGGCAATAATGTCATTGTTGAATAGAAGTTATGTTTGAGTTGTGGATATTGATATGATGAGATTACAAATACGTTATAAATTACATTTAGAACATGGAATAAGTAATGTATGAGAAAGAACGCGATAGTAAACTTTTGTCTTGATTGTGGAGAATTTGAAGTGGAATTGTGAAATGTGGGCAATGCAATTGAATGATGATTGTTGTTTATGATATTGTGATGGTTGTTATAAATATTTGTCACACCCTTAATCCGGTAGGGTGTGATGGGCACCCGACCCTTACGTAGGGCCGAGCGAACCCTCTGACTATCGTAATACTCGGAATCATACTGGGCCCTTAGCCAAAACACAATACATAATGAAGTTTTTGGAAAACAAACATGCTTTTCTTTCTCCGAAACAACGAAATCTGTAACATATAAAACTTATAATACAATGCATTATAATACATCGGCTTACACAGCCGCGTACATGACCGACATTACATAACCACGACACTGTCTGCAAAGTCTCTACACAGAACATGAAACCATAACAGAATAATCTGACTCGCCCACACCGAGAAAGTTTCGCCAATTCCGCGGAACATCTTCTCCAATATCTTGACTCACACAGGTGTACTCGCGCGTGACATGAAACGCACCCCGAAGAAAGGGGTCGACGAATAAGTACCGAGTATGTAAAGCATGGAATACGAAAACGAGATCATGACCGAAATGAAGAGTACGAAAAAATGTATAATAGTCGGAATACCGGGTACATGTATACGTAATACAAATAGTGCATAAGAGGTACGATTTACGTACATAATAATCGAATGCTCCGAATACTTAGCTTTCTTTTTTGAAAATATTTCTATCTCATATATATATATAATAGAACATGTCATAGAAGCGACATTAACCGATGTGGGATTCGCCTAAACCAATGCGGGATTCGCCTAAACCAATGCGGGATTCGCCTAAACCAAGCTTATGAATGTGCCTCGCCACTGGGTTTGCCCCACCACCGGCTTCGAAACCAACAGATCATATTTCAGAATATATATATAACTTCTAACGTGTCCCGGCCCTCCAGTGAGGGACTCGGTAAACAGAATCCTTACATTGTCATGTCATCACATTATTCAGAATTATCAGATTATCAAATTATCACATTAAGCAGAGTCATCGTATTATCGTATCATCAGATTATCATGTCATCAGATTATCATAGCATCAGTCTATCATATCATCAGAACAGACTCATCACATTATCAGATCATCACATTATCAAGTCAACATGTCATCAGGTCATCAGATTATCATATTATACCCTATACGGCCCATAACGGACCCAGCGGACGGAACGTGGTCGCCCCTCCCTTGGGCGCCACAACTCATCATACTTCGGAAGTTTTCGCATCTCTCTCGCATCTCCGTCACACATCATACCATATAACCACGGTACCCGGCCAAAAAGGGGCTCGGCGTACCGGACACATCATAACAGCATAATAATAGTCGCTCATCATACTTCGAATTGTGCGCACGATAGTACCGGCCCGGGACTCGGCGAAGGGAATAACAAAAATGTGCACGAGCAGAATCGTGGGATCTATATGCCATTCAAAACATTCATACAGATTCCATAGAATAATCAAACGAATTATCATTTACCAGCCAAAGGAATAGTCAGATCAAGTTCCTTCCGAACGTTACTTAGAAACATATCAAATAAGACTTTATCCATCATAGTTACGTATCAAAATCATATGCATACGGGTTCTCATTTCATACATTTATATAGACTTAACAGAATAATCAGACAAATTATCATTTACAAGCGTGGCGTTGACCAAATCAAATCTCTTCCCGTATATTATCCGGGACTTATCAAATAGAACTTTAGGCATCGTAATCACGTATCGAATCATATATATATGAATTCTTATTTCGTACTTAATGATAAATAAGTAATCACATGCGGGGGTCGGATTGTTAACTTTATTAGGTTCTTTTAACAAGTCATCAGAACTACACAACAGAATGTCTTGCGGGCCCACGGACAAGTATCAACCGATCCGAGCCCGCCTTTGGAGGTTTAAGGTCATTACACGTTACAAAACTTCCTACGAAGGTTTCAGGGCCATTCGGTTTCATCTACGAAAGTTATGGACATTCGTAGTTACAGACTCTTTTACAAACAAAGTCTTTCTATACACATTCATATTTTGTCCTACAAAAGCTTAAGGACCACAATTTAACTACATTACGAATACGGACATCAAGAAGCAAATAAAGATCATGAACATGCTCGGATCGAAGGAGTAGAATTACCTCGGGGATCATATCGTAGCTTAATTTAACTAAGACATGCCAAAGAAAGATAGGTAAGCTTTACATACCTTGGCCGCCCTCTAAACTAATCAAAACTTGCGTCCCGGCTTCTCACGATCCACAATAACGTCATTGGGTAGCGACCATTAGCCATAAGCATTGAAGAAGTCGATTCCAAGTCTTCACTTTATCCACGAAATTTGGGCAAAGATCTCTTATATCCAACCACCCCGAGAATTCAGCTCGGCCAATATCAACAACAACCAAACCAACAATCATATTACCAATATTACGAATCAATTCCAAACGCATTCTAACATTAACAACTCCTTTCTACATAAATCGACAATACTCCATTTATTCAAATAAACCCCATACATTCAAACTAACACCAATGGTCATACGTTCAAATATTATTCGAGGCCATTCAAACACGATTCAAGAACACTTTGAACAATTTATACAATATTTCAAACAACCCGAACAATGTTCCAACTCACCCGAATTCCTCTCAAACCCGAGATCAACACAATAGCACATCCCTCCCATCTAAATTCGGGAATTACACTAACAATCCACACCTTATCAATGCCATTCTCTTAAGTACAAAAATTACATTAAAAGCACAATAACTTCAATTCAGCCCGCAACCTTGCGACCTCAACTTGACTCATTAAACTTCATTTTACATCATAGAATGCATGACGACAACAACCAAAATACTAGATAACATCGGTTTAACATGGCTGCCCCAAACCAGCCCATACACGGCCAACATCAACATGTGTCATTTCATGAATTTCATTAATTCTCTACACACTACAATAGCCTCCAAACATGCTAAATACAACTAACCCCTCACTCCTAGACACACAACACACACACGGCATAGCACCCATACAGCCACGGCTATACTCCAACACCCACATATTCATGATTTTCATTCATTTCCATATGCTACAATATCCACAAAACCATGCATCACACACGAAAAATAGGATTGAACCATACCTTGTTCCTTCACTTCCTCTTCTCGCTAGGATCATAATCATGGGCAAACGGATGCCTTTGCTTGCTCAAACAACTAGCTCATGTTAACAAGGACCTTCTAATTAGTAGGAAGACACGGAGAAAATTATTTTTCACAATCAAACTTAAGGGGACCATCTTGGTGCCACCTTGCTTGGCCGAAGCTCTCCTCTTCCCTTTCTCCACTCTTCTTGAATTTTCTTGAGTTACAAATGATGACTTACCTCTCATTTAGTCATCACACACATATATATATTTATTCATGGCACATGGCTAGTCGCGTGCACCTTCCTTGGCCGTTTTTCCTTCTTTTTTTCCAATTTTCTTCAATTTTCTTAAATTTCCTTAGGTAATAAAAGATGAATTTTGCTCACTTAGTCATCTTTCAAATCACATGCATTTTGCATCATGTGGGCCATGGTTCACTCTACCTTGGACGACCACAAGGCTTTTTCAACAAGTCATGAATAAAAATTTCCAAATTCCAAGTTTGCCCTTAATGCTCCATGCCAATAATGTCTACAAGCAACTTGCGCTTTAAAGCAAAAACCTAGAACGGACTCGCCCTTAACTTCCCGCGATTGTCTTAAAATATCCCAACGTACAAAATGCGAGATATAACATCCTTTTCCCCCTTTAGAACATTCGTCCTCGAATGTTCAACTAGTCTTACGGGGTCTCATAAGCACCTCGGGAGCTCCTTTTATAACTAGCGCTATCCTTCACACTATCTCTTAAGTTATCCATTACCATTCTCTCATCATCCTCATTGTCTTCATATACGTCCATTTTCTAGTGTCCTGTCATCCGAGGTTTTTGCAAGACTTCTCACACTGCCTCAAACACCATCCTGCCTTTCATCCACTTATTGTCGGCTTTGCATCTCACTAACTTATTTCGCAAGAGGGGGGGGGTCTCATCAGAGCTCAGACATCCGTATCAGACACATTACCGTGTCAATTATTCCTATCTCATTCTTGCATTTCCTCTCACCCGCTTCCCCCCTTTAGGGGTGTACCTATATCATTATCTATTTATACTTTTGGCTCCATGTCCTTATTTCCAAGCTCACTTGGACAACACTTTTATTCCGACGGTAAGTATCCAAGGTCCTTCTTAAAATGTTATCTTTGTCTAAACTTACCTCGGGTATTTCCTTTGGTATCCCCTTATCGTTTCTTTCACTCAGTGCTCTATCCCTTATTCCCGCACGCCGAGGGATCTTATGTTACCTTTGTGTCACCGCAACACACTTCTTCTACATAGTCCTTGTCTCGTTTTTCAAAACGTACTCTATTCACTCACATTCATCCGTATCATCCCAGTCATTTTCTAACATTCGTTCTGCTTCGTTTCCCATCTTTCTATAACTTGAGCTCTCACGGTCCCGTCATTTATGGTGCTTGTGTCCTTAGTTGCACACGTCATATCCTATTACTACACTATTGTCTCGTTTCTTTCTCATTCCTTCTTTCCGTCCACTCCTCTCCTTTACCGACCCGATCCCGCCCGTCTTATGCAATTCCTGGTTTCCGTCCGCTCCGTAAATTTTTATTCTCCTTAAATTAATCTAACTTCTCATTTACTTCTTATGTCAAAATTTGTAAAACTTTCGTAAAAACTTCCCGTGGGGTCACCCATCCCGAAATTGCTCTCGCACGCCAAAGACGCTTAACTTTGGAACTTTGATGGGATACGACGCTTTAACGTTTTCTTGATTGCGTCTACCTTACCGCACGTCCTTCTACACATCATATTGAGTAAGTCGGAATCTTAACATATTCCCAAAATGCCCTCGCGGCACCTCCCTAAGTGCCTTATTAACACATTCCCGTTCGCCACAATTCTTTTTCTTCCGTACCCTCGTCTTAATCATATCACTTTATCTAAACGTACCAGTCCTTTCAAAGTCATCTCTTAGTATCACAAATCCGTTCCAAATTCCGTACTACTATATTCCCTCCGACCTCCTATTTACCCTTATCATTAATTCCACCATTAACTTATTCTTGAAGGCGGCCATGCTTACTATTCAAGTCAAATCTCATCATTACTATTGACACGACCTTTTTCAAACGTATTCCAAACTTACATCTCATTTTCGTATTATTTCTAGAGAAATTTCGGCAGAGTTTCCTCTATATTTCTTACTATTCCAAAACCTGCACGCAGGAAATACCAACAGTGCCTCACAGGGCCATCATCATATATACATATCATATCATATTATATCGTATCATAGCCACACAGGGCTCTCGATATTCACAAAAGTCCGAAAATATTAGATTTACCTCATGCTCGACGCGGCTACACGTGTCACACTTTTTGCTTAACTTCCTTTTCGCTTTTCAATTTTGCCTTTCAATCATATGCCAATACCTTACTCGACATATATCTTTCGTATCTTTACTTACACGCGTGCTTTGTAACTTTCCATACCGCCGTCGCTCACCGTCAACGTCCATTCTTCTTCGCCGAAATCAAGGGTTAGTACAAAGGACCTCATTTTCTATAACTTGGCTCTATGGCACGATCTAAGATGTCAAAGAAGAGCAACCACCCTAGATGCCCGTAGCCTCCCGTTTATAAATGTGGCCGGCTTCACACCATAAACAGGCTCTACCGGACACGACTTCATACAACCCCAGACGAATCGAAGCTCGATACCAATTTGTCACACCCTTAATCCGATAGGGTGTGATGGGCACCCGACCCTTACCTAGGGCCGAGCGAACCCTCTGACTATCGTAGTACTCGGAATCATACTGGGCCCTTAGTCAAAACACAATACATAATGAAAGTTTTTGGAAAACAAACATGCTTTTCTTTCTCCGAAACAATGAAATGCTCAGAATATAAAACTTATAATACAATGCATTATAATACATCGGCTTACACACGCTCGTACATGACCGACATTACATAACCACGACAACGTCCGCAAAGTTCTACACAAAACATGAAACCATAACGAGAATAATAATCTCGACCACACTCCGGAGAAAGTGGAGCTCGCCAATTCCGCCTGAACATCTTCGCAATATCTTGACTCACTCCGGTGTACCGCGCGGCATGAAACGCGACCCCCCGAAGAAAAAGGGGTCGCATGACGGAATATGTACCGAGTATGTAAAAGCATGGAATACGTAAAAACGAGATCATGACCGAAATGAAGAGTACATAAAATGTGCATAATAGTCAGAATACAGGAGTACATGTATAGTGCATAAGAGGTACATACGACAGACATAATAATCAGAATGCTCAGAATACTTAGCTTTCTTTTGAAAACATTTCTATCTCATATATATATATATATATAATAGAACATGTCATAGAGTCCACATTAACCGATGTGGGATTCGCCTAAACCAATGTGGGATTCGCTAAACCAAAGGCGAAATGTGCCTCGCCAACGGTTTTGCCCACCATTGGGTTTGCCCCACCACCGGCTTCAAACCAACAGATCATATTTCGAATATATATATAATAACGTGTCCCGGCCCTCCCGGTGAGGGACTCGGTAACAGTAACCTTACATTGTCATGTCATCACATTATTCTTAATTATCGGATTATCAAATTATCACATTAAGCGAGTCATCGTATTATCGTATCATCGCATTATCATGTCATCAGATTATCATAGCATCTACTATCATATCATCATAACAGACTCATCACATTATCAGATCATCACATTATCAAGTCAACATGCCATCAGATCATCAGATTATCATATCATACCCTATACGGCCCATAACGGACCGGCGGACGGATTTTAGGTGGTCGCCCTCCTCCGCTTTGGGCGCCACAACTCATCATACTTCGAAGTTTTCGATCTCCCCGCGCATCTCCGTCACACATCATATCATATAACCACGGTACCCGGCCAAAAGGGGCTCGGCGTACGGACACATCATAACACCATAATAATAGTCGCTCATCATACTTCGTTCTCATCATACTTCGCGAGTGCACACGATAGTAACCGGCCCGGACTCGGGCGAAGGGAATAACAAAAATGTGCACCACGAGAATCGTGGGATCTATATGCCATTCAAAACATTCATACAGATTCCATAGAATAATCAAACGAATTATCATTTACCAGCCAAAGGAATAGTCAGATCAAGTTCCTTCCGAACGTTACTTAGAAACATATCAAATAAGACTTTATCCATCATAGTTACGTATCAAAATCATATACATACGGGTTCTCATTTCATACATTTATATAGACTTAACAGAATAATCAGAAAAATTATCATTTACAAGCCGATGGCATTGACCAAATCAAATCTCTTCCAGATATTATCCGGGACTTATTAAATAGAACTTTAGGCATCGTAATCACGTATCAGAATCATATATATACGAATTCTTATTTCAGACTTAACAGATAAATAAGTAATCACATGCGGGGGTCGGATTGTTAACTTTATTAGGTTCTTTTAACAAGTCATCGAACTACACAACAAATGTCTTGCGGGCCCACGAACAAGTATCAACCGATCCGAGCCCGCCTTTGGAGGTTTAAGGTCATTACATGTTACAAAAACTTCCTACGAAGGTTTCGGGGCTATCCGGTTTCATCTACGAAAGTTATGGATATTCGTAGTTACGTACTCTTTTACAAAAAAGTCTTTCTATACACATTCATATTTTGTCCTACAAAAGCGTAAGGACCACAATTTAACTACATTACGAATACAGACATCAAGAAGCAAATAAAGATCATGCACATGCTCGGATCGGAGGAGTAGAATTACCTCGGGGATCATATCGTAGCTTAATTTAACTAAGACATTCCAAAGAAAGAAAGGTAAGCTTTACATACCTTGGCTGCCCTCTAAACTAATCCAAACTTGCGTCCCGGCTTCTCACGATCCACAATAACGTCATTGGGTAGCGACCATTAGCCAGAAGCATTGAACAAGTCGATTCCAAGTTTTCACTTTATCCACAGAAATTTGGGCAGCATCTCCCCTATAATCCATCAACCCCGAGAATTCAACTCGGCCAAATCAACAACAACCATACCAACAATCATATTACGAATATTACGAATCAATTCCAAACGCATTCTAACATTAACAACTCCTTTCTACATAAGTCGACAATATTCCATTTATTCAAATAAACTCCATACATTCAAACTAACACCAATGGTCATACGTTCAAATATTATTCCGAGGCCATTCAAACATAATTCAAGAACACTTTGAACAATTTATACAATATTTCAAACAACCCGAACAATGTTCCAACTCACCCGAATTCCTCTCAAACCCGAGATCAACACAATAGCACATCCCTCCCATCTAAATTCATGAATTACACTAACAATCCACACCTTATCAATGCCATTCTCTTAAGTACAAAAATTACATTAAAAGCACAATAACTTCCAATTCAGCCCGCAACCTTTGCGACCTCAACTTGGCTCATTAAACTTCATTTTACATCATAGAATGCATGACGACAACAACCAAAATACTAGATAACATCGGTTTAACATGGCTGCCCCAAACCAACCCATACACGGCCAACATCAACATGTGTCATTTCATGAATTTCATTCATTCTCTACACACTACAATAGCCTCTAAACATGCTAAATACAACTAACCCCTCACTCCTAGACACACAACACACACACGGCCTAGCACCCATACACCCACGACTATACTCTAACACCCACATATTCATGATTTTCATTCATTTCCATATGCTACAATATCCACAAACTATGCATCACACATGAAATATAGGATTGAACCATACCTTGTTCCTTCACTTCCTCTTCTCGGCTAGGATCATGAATCATGCAAACGGATGCCTTGCTTGCTCCAACAACTAGCTCATGTTAACAAGGACCTTCTAATTAGTAGGAAGACAACGAGAAAATTATTTTTCACAATCAAACTTATGGACCATCTTCGGCCAGCTTGCTTGGCCGAAGCTCTCCTCTTCCCTTTCTCCACTTTTCTTGAATTTTCTTGAGTTACAAATGATGACTTACCTCTCATTTAGTCATCACACACATATATATATATTTATTCATCGCACATGGCTAGTCATGTGCACCTTCCTTGGCCGTTTTTCCCTTCTTTTTTTTTTTTCAATTTTCTTCAATTTTCTAGAAATTTCCTTAGGTAATAAAAGATGAATTTTGCTCACTTAGTCATCTTTCAAATCACATGCATTTTGCATCATGTGGGCCATGGTTCACTCTACCTTGGACGGCCACAAGGCTTTTTCAACAAGTCATGAATAAAAATTTCCAAATTCCAAGTTTGCCCTTAATGCTCCATGCCAATAATGTCTACAAGCAACTTGCGCCTTAAAGCAAAACCGGAGAATGGCCTCGCCCTTAACTTCCCGCGATTGTCTTAAAATATCCCAACGCACAAAATGCGAGATATAACAGTTTGGGAGTTGATGTGGAATATGGAGGAAGTCGTAGAGACAAAGGAAATGCTGCCCAATTTTCTCTAGCTTTAGTAAACACATTCTTATGATTGTTTAGCTAATGTCGATACGAATTCTCTTGAAGGTAGAATGTGTGCATTAAAGGAGGACGAGCAAGTAATAGAATAGTTAAACGACAAAGGTATGTAAGGCTAAACCTTTCTTTCCAAGGCATGAGTCTTATAGCATGGTTTTCTTCCTTCTTCAAGAATTTTCTATATTCCAAAAACTAAGAGTCTATGTTCATGAATAGCCATATGAGATAAGAGATACATTACGAATACGACAATGATAATGATGAGCTTAAGTCTAAGGATTCTAGAGTTCATGATATGATGTTCCCACAAAGTTAATGGTGTTAACTATGATCTATTGATGTTTTCCTTATGTGCACTCACCTTAAAACGTTAGTCCCTCCAAGGTGAGATATAACGCTTATGATTACTCCATAACGTAATCGGGGGTTTACGACCTTATGTCACCCCGACATAGCTATATTTGCCCTCAAGTTCTAATGTATGTTTTGATGATAAATGTATAATGATGCTAAGTTATGATAAGCCTATGATATGCATGATGATATAATTCCACCGCGCCTAAATGGTCGGACATGTCACCGCTAAGGCGGGCTGCTTATGATTCCACCGTACCTAAATGGCCGGACATGTCACCGCTACGGCGGGCTGCTATGATTTCACCGCGCCTAGAGGGCCAGACACGATCACCACTAGTGGGCTGCATATGAGGGTTACCCGGACGCGGGTTAACGATAATGATGTATGAATGATATGATGACGTCCGTTTTCTTTGGACGCTGTGTTCATGCCCACAGGTAGACAGGAAGGCGATCCAGACTCGTAGGAGCTATTAGCTGTTTGCGAGCACTCCATTTTCCCGGAGGCGCCATTGATTATTCTTTTGGTATATATGTATATGTATGTTTTGGGCATGACGGGGTACTGTCCCGTCCCTATGTCTAGTACTCTAGTAGAAGCTCGTAGATACACAGTTGTGGGTAGTATGGTCTCACAAGTTTCTCAATGTGTATTTATATATGTATATATTATTTTGATAGCTGAAGAGCTTATGTATATAAAGTGAATATGTTTCCAATGATAATAATTTTCCATGATTATGTGCATAAGAAATATGAATGAGAGCAGATGAGTAATAGAACGAGTGGTGCTCGGTGGTTAGCCCCGGGTACCCATCATGGCCCTAGTCGGCCATGACTAAAGTGGTATCGTAGCAGCCAGTCCTAGGAAGTGTCTACGAGCCATGTCTAGTAGAGTCTTTGTTTATGGTGTGTTGCGCACCACGCTAATAAACAGGAGGCTATAGGATATTTAGGAAAAATGACCATCTTTCATCTTAAGAGATCGTGCGATAGAGCTGTGTTATAAGATTTTATCCTCCCTAATAGTGTGTTGTGATTTCGAAGTAAATGCCGCTAAAGGGAAAAGCTAAAGCCGCCCAGAAGGGCAAGACTACGATGAAAAGGCGGGCAGAAAGAGAGCCGCCAATGAATGTAGATGAGGGTGAATCACATAACGAGGCTCCATCTAATGCTTCTTCTACTCCGCCTATTACAGAAGAACAAGAAGGGGCTTCAGCTCCAACCCTATGCCTCCAATCCCTCCACCGGCTAGTTCGGGTCAATAAGTGACTGAAGCTATTCTATTATTGACACAGTTAGTTGCCACCCAGGCACAGCGACAAAAAACGAGCCCAAGCGATCGGTTAGCTAGTACCAGAGCCCGTGACTTTATGAGTCTAAATCCTCCGGAGTTCTTTGGGTCAAAGCCGGATGAAGACCCGCAAGGCTTTATTGATGAGATGTTGAGAACATTGAAGATTATTCATGCCTCCGAAACTGAATCAGTGGAGTTGTCATCTTATAGACTCCGAGATGTGATGGTATTGTGGTATAATAATTAGATAGCATCGAGAAAAGAGAATGCGCCTCTTCCCGTATGGTAAGAATTCGTAGATGCTTTCATTCGCTATTATTTACCACCCGAGGTTCTCCGAGCTAGAGCGGATAGATTTCTAAATTTGAAATAAGGGAATATAAGCGCCCGGGAGTATAGCCTTCAATTTAATTCATTGGCTAGATATGCCTCGACTATGGTGGCCGATATGGGAGATCGGGTGCATAGATTTGTGAGTGGCTTAGGGCCACATTTGTTCAAGGATTGTTTGATGGCTTCATTGCAAGATGGGATGGACATTTTCCGTATTCAAGCCCATGCCCAAAATTTAGAAGGACAACAACATCCGCAAAGGGGTGATCGTGATGTTGATAGAGGGAAAAGCAAAAGGGCCAGATCTATTGGCGCAGGCAATGATTACAGAGGGGGATCAAGGCAGACACATTCTAGGGACTCAGGCCAGTCGGTGACTAGTGCACCTCCCCGATTTATGAGCAGGAGATTTGATCGCTCCGTTATTTCGGGACAAGGTCGAGTTTGAGAGCTCCGGTTCCTTGTTTGGGGGTGATTATAGTCGCAGGAGACCACCGGTTCCCCGGTGCGACCCAAAGGCAGAAAATTACACTCGGGGCCGTGTCGCCAGGGCACAGATGCTTGTTATATTTGTGGACAGACTGGACACTTGATGCGTGATTGTCCTTCGAGGTATGGTAGAGGTGGGGTTCAGCCCACGAATCACCGGGCGGCTCCTCTTCAAAGTGTGCCCGGCAGGCGACTCCCCGCATTCCAAAGAAAGCCGAGGTAGAGGCCAAGGGGGAGCATCTACCTCAGGTGCACACACAGCCCGATATATGCTTTAGCCGGACGACGTGATCCCCTGAGTCCTCCCCAAATGTGGTTACAGGTACATTGTCCGTATTTTCCCATGATGTGTATGCATTGATAGATTCGGGTTCTACGCTATCTCATATTACTCCATATGTTGTTAATCGTATTGGGGTGAAATCTGAGCCAATCAAACCTTTTGAGGTATCTACTCCGCTTGGTGATCCCGTGATAGCTAGACAAGTATACAAAGATTGTGCAGTTGTGATATGTGACCGCCAAACAAAAGCTGACTTAGCTGAGCTGGAAATGTTAGATTTCGACGTGATTATGGGTATGGATTGGTTGGCCTCATGCTATGCTAATGGTGATTGCCGGATGAAAGTAGTTCGATTTTAATTTCCAGGTGAGCTCATGCTTGAATGGAAGGGTAATACAGCATGTCCAAGAGGTAGGTTTACTTCCTACCTTAAGGCATAAAGATGATAGCTAAGAGCTATATTTATCATTTAGTCCCAGTTCATGACACCGAAGCAAAGTCGCCAACTTTCCAATCCATTCTGGTAGTGAATGAATTTCCGGATGTATTTCCATATGAACTTCCAGGTCTTTCTCTAGAAAGAGAAATTGATTTCGCTATTGATGTATTGCCGGATACCAAGCCTATTTCTATTCCTCCTTACCGAATGGCTCCTGCAGAATTGAAAGAGCTAAAGGCACAGTTGAAAGATTTGCTAGAGAAGGGGTTTATTAGACCAGTTCATCACCGTGGGGAGTACCTGTCCTATTAGTAAGAAAGAAAGATGGCTCCCTGCGAATGTGGATCGATTATGGGCAGTTGAATAAGGTGACGATAAAGAACAAATATCCTCTTCCGAGGATTGATGATTTGTTTGATCAATTGCAAGGCGCCAAATGGTTTTCCAAAATAGACTTGAGGTCGGGTTATCATCAAGTGAGAGTTAGAGAAGAAGATATTCCCAAGACAAATTTTCGTAAGAGATATAGCCATTATGAATTCCGGGTGATGTCATTTGGGCTAACTAATGCTCCGGCCGTGTTCATGAATCTGATGAATAATGTATTTAGGCCTCTCTTGGACTTGTTCATAATAGTATTCATTGATGATTGTTATATCCCGTATTTTCATTTGTTCGGATAATTCAAGATAATCGCGGAAAGATAACAAGCAAGGCCATATTTTATTTTGTTTGGCAGAATTTGGAATTTAGGAAATATTAAGAAAGGCTAGGGGTAAAAAGGTAAATTTGCAATATGACTTATGGAAACATGGAGGAATGCTAGGGGTAAATTTGGAATTTGGAGAATAATTTTTCATGAATTGTAGAACAAAAAAAAAAAAGGGCCTGTGTGATTTGGGACATGTTGGTCATCCCCTCCTTGATGGGCCAAGCCCATATGGGAATTAGATGAATGGTTTAAAAGATGACTTAATAGTCATCTTATTCACATTTCTTTCTAGAAATTTCAAGACTTGTAAGAACAAAAAAAAAGAAGGAGAAACTCCATAGGCCATTCGGCCATAGCTACTTCAACAACAACCTTGGGAAAAATTTTCTTCAAAAATTATTTTCTACCAATTGAAGGGTCCCCAAGGTGGAGTGTTCATTGGAGCAAGAAAACACATGTTCATACAAGTTGAAATCTCTAGCCAAGTGAAGAATTGAAGAAAAAGGTAAGGTTTAATCTTTTCTTATATGTTAGGGATGATTTGTATGTTGTAGTATGTAAAATGGATGAAATTCATGGAAGAGTAAAACCATGTTGTGTGTAGGAATCATGCCTTAATTATTTTATGGGTGTGTGTTAGGATGATATGATGATTTAATTATAATTTTGGAGAGGTCTAATATTTGGTTGTTGTATATGTGGTTGTAGGATGTGGAGGAAAATGAGTCAATTTTATTTAGTGTATTGTCTTGTTATGTGGACTCTATATTGCTAATAATAGTTGATCTTAGTGAAATGGTAGTAGTGGAAGTTGTTGTAGATTATGTAAATTAAATATAATGTTCTTGTATGCATGGAAGGTAATGTTGTTAGTATGGTGTTGTTGGAATATAAATTATGAGGTTGTTATTGTTCTTATTGGAGTTGGAAAGTCTTGAAGGAAGTAGTATGTTGATTGAATTGTTAGAATGTATCTTTGGTTGATTATTGAAATTGTTAGTATGATTGCTAGCATTGTTGTTGATAGATTGGCCGGGTTGAATTCCGGATTGTCGTTGATTAAAATTTGCTAAATTGAAGTTTTGGAGATGGTGTATTTATAGGGGAAGTGCTGCCGAAATTTCGGTAGACAAGTGTCACTTCAAGATTTGACTTCTAAATGCTCTAATTAATGTTTGGCGAATGTGACCAAATTGTAGATTTTGGCGAATTTGGAGCTTGAATTTGGAGAAGTGTAAGAAGCGGAAAAGGTATTTAAGGCTTTACCCTTCCTTCTTTGGCATGTCTTAGACATAATAGGGTTGAATACGAGCCTCGGGGACGATCCTATTCCTAGAAATCCGAAATTGAAATTGACCCTTTTTCATTCAATAGAATTGAATTAAGTTTTCATATCTTATTGAAACAATTGCATCTAACATCTATAATTTGTTAAATGAAAGCGGAGTACACTAGAACCTTTATAAGTGTTGTAGTTATCCTAATGAATGTATTTCCATGATGATTATGATGGATATGGTTTCATAGTTGAAAATCTCGAGCCATGGACTCAATATGAATATGAGAATATAGAGTTAGTTCCTAATCCTAAACCTTGTTTCCTTGAACATGACTCTACTTTCTAAAGACTGCAATAACATAAGTTGACGCCTTATGAGGTTGTGATCTTACTGTATGTTCCCTCTTATTACTACCCTTCGTTATGGTCTCGCCTTATATTACTAGTTCCTTCAAGGTGAGACAAAGCAGCTAGAGTTATTCCATAATGTAATCGGAGGCTACCGACCTTATGTCACTCCGATATGGACCTATTTTCTTTGGGCTCTCATATATGCTGTAATATGTTATAAGTATAAGTATATGTATATGGGGAAAGTTGGGAAAGAGGGAAGGCGCTATAGACGCATAGCCACCTGATCAGTTGGAGTGTGATACATGATTTCGTCCCGGACGCGGGATATGTGGTTAAATGGATCGGAGCCGACGCCTCGGCAATATGATATGGTTATTTTATATATATATATATATATATATATATATATATATATATATATATATATATATATATATATATATATATATATAAAAGAAGTGTTTTCAAAGAAAAGCAAAGTAAAGTACATTTACGGATCGTACCACAGCAACATGTTATAGTATATGTACATATGGATCGGGCTGCACGTTCCGCGTTTCAAATGCCGCTAAGCATGTATGGTATCCGCCAAAGGGCACTTAATTACACGGTTATTTTTCTACCTCGTGATATGTTCTATATTTCTTTTATGTCTTTATCCATGTTCTATATTTTTTTCGTATGTTATTATTCGTGTCTTATATACTCGGTACATTACTCGTACTGACGTCCCTTCTTGCGGACGCTGCGTTTCATGCCACGCGGTGAGCGCGCCACACTTATAAAACGAGCTCGGTTCCTAGGAGTTTTATCGGCGATACTTTGGCAGCGCTCCAGTTGTTCCGGAGCCTCAGTTTTTGGCACTCCCGTATTTGTGTACATATTCAGGCACGGCAGCATCCGGCCCTTCTTGTTATCATATGTATTTTGTTTAGAGGCTCGTAGACAGATATGTGCAGTTAGAGATTTTGTAGCTTGCTTGTCCCCGTCGATGTATATTAAATTAGTAAAGTTTATTAGTACAGGTTTATAATAATGTTATGAATGATAATGCTATGTAAAGAAATAACGGTGTAATCCATGTGGCCCACTTAGTAGTAAAAGTATGATACGGGATAATGGGTGCTCGGTACAAGTATCGGGTACCCGTCGCGGCCCCTAATTGGGTCGTGACAGAAGTGGTATCAGAGCAGGCGGTCCTAGGGGTTTGTCTACGAGCCGTGTCCAGTGTGTAGAGAGTCATTTTATGGGTGTGTAGCGCGCCACACTTATAAACAGGAGGTAATTTAATATTGTTGGCATTTAGGAAATAATGTTCGACCTTCTTTGTACTCTAGATCGTGCGATAAAGCTATGTTACCAGGTTTCCATGTTCTTTTCCTAATCTTGTGTTATGGTTTCAGTAATGCCGGTGAAGAGGAAAGCTACAGCGGCCCAGAAGGGCAAGACGGTGGCGGGGCAAAGAATTGAACGGGAGCCACCAGCGGAAGTAGAAGAAGGCGAGTCTCATAACGAGGCTCCTTCCCAGACTTTTCATGCTCCCCCCGTCGGATTGCCTCGATATCGAGCAGAGAGGAGTTCCGGCTCCGGCCCCGGCACACCGCGGTTCCACCGCCGGCGGTTGCGGGCCGCGAGATGGCGAGAGGCTTATCCGATTCTTTGACCCAGCTAGTTGCCGCACAAGCTCAGCGGCAAGATGAAGGTCAGGGAGACAGGGCGGTGAGTGCGAGGGCTCGCGATTTTATCGCTCTGAAGCCTCCTGAGTTTTATGGATCGAAATCGGAGGAAGACCCGCAGAATTTCATAGACGAGATGCTGAGGACACTGAGGATCATACATGCTTCGGATACAGAGTCGGTGGAATTGGCTTCATACAGGTTACGGGATGTGGCAGTTCTGTGGTATAATAGCTGGGTAGCTTCGAGGGGAGCAAATGCACCTCCCCCGGTTTGCAGGAGTTCACTGAGGCATTTTTACGACATTTCCTACCGCCGGAGGTTCGACGAGCTCGAGCTGATAAGTTTTTGAATCTTAAACAGGGAAATATGAGCGTCAGGGAATATAGTCTTCGCTTTAACTCGTTAGCCAGGTATGCCCCAGCCATGATAGCTGATATGGGAGACCACGTACACCGGTTTGTGAGTGGGTTGGGGCCACATTTAATTAAGGAGTGTCTGACGCGGCTCGCTCCAGGATGGAATGACTATTGCCCGTATCCAGGCCCATGCCCAAAGCCTGGAGGAACAACACCGATTCTTGCGGCAAGAGGAGCGCTATTCAGACAGAGGTTCCAGGAAAAGCGGCAGATTTTTCAGGACTAGAAGCGAGTATAGAGGGGGACAGGCACAAGAGCAATCCGGGTATTCAGGCCAATCGGCGGCCAGTGCACCTCCTCGATTTGTAGATAGGGGATTTGACCGTTCTACTTATTCAGGACCAGATCAAGGTGCCAGAGCTTCAGGGTCCCAGTATAGGGCTGATTCTGGCAGGATGATGCCACCCCCGCCACGGTGTCCTCGGTGTGGTAGGCCACACTCTGGAGAGTGTCGCGCAGGCACGGGTGCATGTTATACTTGTGGGCGGGTTGGCCATTTGATGCGTGATTGCCCACTGAATAATGAGGGAGACCAAACCCAGCCCGCCGGATCAGCAATCGGTTCATCATCGACCGTGCGCCCTCCTGGACAGGCTTCCCAGGCTCCAGCGGGCCGCGGTCGAGGCAGAGGAGGGGCATCCAGTTCAGCCGGTCCTCCCCACCGCATATATGCATTGACAGGGCGGCAGGATCCTGAACCTTCCGCAGACGCGGCCACAGGTACACTTTCGGCATTTTCTATGATATGTGTGTGTGTTAATTGATCTGGATTCTATCTTATCATACACTGTCCCTTGTGTTACCAAATGTATTAGGAATTTGGAAATTTAGGACGGAAAGTAGCCGTGCACATAGGTAAAAGGTGAATATTAGTGATTACAAAGGCTAAAATGGTAATTAAAAGAGAAAAATGCGTTACGAGAGCGGTTCGAAAATTGTCAAGACCCCAATTCGCCCCAGATAACGTGATAAAGGTAGTCCGGAAGAGTGGAGGCAAAATACTAGCATTAAGACCCTAAAATGCATTAGAGTTTCGAGGTTAAGCGTGCTAGGGTGAGAGCAATTTCAGGATGGGTGACCCCCTGGGAAGTACGCTGAAAATTTCATAACTGCAGATCTAGGAGACGAATGTGAAATTTAGGTCAACCAAAAGGGGAATTAGAATATGTGGAGCGGTTAGATACCTTATAGAGGTCATATAGGCTAAAATGGACTGGATTAGTGAAAGAGAGGAAAATCATGATTCAGTTTTAGGATTAGTGAAAATCTCAACAGCGTTTGGAAATGTTTGTAGGTAAAATAATAGTAATAAATACATATCTTTGTAACATATCATTTGTGATTGTAGGATTCTTGAAATAATGTTGTGATATATAGAAGATCGCGGAAGGCGATGATTATTTAAAGAGCATAGGTGTACATAGACCCTCTTAATAAAGGGGGGAGAACGTGTTAGACCTAGAACGAACTATGACGATTCAAATTCTAAGGAGGGGGACTTACTAACTCAGAACCAGAGCTCGGAGCTAAGTCAAGTGACCTACGGCCTCCAGGCGATCTAAGCTTCTAAAATGGATATATTAAGCGACGTGTGAGATAGCTACAAAGGAGACCTCCCCGAAGTATCATAATACATCACGACACTAATTGAACATTCGAGGACGAATGTTCTAAAGGGGGGGAGGATGTTATATCCCGCATTTTTGTGCGTTCGGATAATTCAAGATAATCGCGGAAGATAACAAGCAAGGCCATATTTTATTTTGTTTGGCATATGAGTTGCTTATGAAGAATTTAGAAGCGGAAATATTAAGAAAGGCTAGGGGTAAAAAGGTAAATTTGCAATATGACTTATGGAAACATGGAGGAATGCTAGGGGTAAATTTGGAATTTGGAGAATAATTTTTCATGAATTGTAAGACAAAAAAAAAAAGGGCTTGTGTGATTTGGGCCATGTTGGTCATCCCCCTTCTTGATGGGCCAAGCCCATATGGGAATTAAATGAATGGTTTAAAAGATGACTTAATAGTCATCTTATTCACATTTCTTTCTAGAAATTTCAAGACTTGTAAGAACAAAAAAAAAGAAGGAGAAAATCCATAGGCCATTCGGCCATAGCTACTTCAACAACAACCTTGGGAAAAATTTTCTTCAAAAAAATTATTTCCTACCAATTGAAGGGTTCCTAGCAAGGTGGAGTGTTCATTGGAGCAAGAAAACACATGTTCATACAAGTTGAAATCTCTAGCCAAGTGAAGAATTGAAGAAAAAGGTAAGGTTTAATTCTTTTTATATGTTATGGATGTTGTGCATGTTGTAGTGTGGAAAATGAGTGAAATTCATGAAGAACAAGAACATAGAGGTGTGGCCGTGCATGCCTATATGTGTGTGGAATGTGTGTGTTTGGTTGTTATTGTTGTGGATGCTATGTTGATAATGGAAGTTGAATAATTTTGGAGAGGTGGTAATTGAATGATGTTGGCTAGTGTTGTGTGTATATGTGGCCGTGTAGTTGTAGTGTGGTGTGGAGGAAAATGAGTCAATTTTATTTAGTGTATTGGTTGTTGTTATGTGGACTCTATATTGCTAATAATAGCTCAATGATCTTAGTGAAATGGTAGTAGTGGAAGACTTGTTGTAGAAGTTTATGTAAATTAAATATAATGTTCTTGTATGCATGGAAGGTAATGTTGTTAGTATGGTGTTGTTGGAATATAAATTATTAGGTTGTTATTGTTCTTATTGGAGTTGGAAAGTCTTGAAGGAAGTAGTATGTTGATTGAATTGTTAGAATGTATCTTTGGTTGATTATTGAAATTGTTAGTATGATTGCTAGCATTGTTGTTGATAGATTGGCCGGGTTGAATTCCCGGATTGTCGTTGATTAAAATTTGCTAAATTGAAGTTTTGGAGATGGTGTATTTATAGGGGAAGTGCTGCCGAAATTTCGGTAGACAAGTGTCACTTCAAGATTTGACTTCTAAATGCTCTAATTAATGTTTGGCGAATGTGACCAAATTGTAGATTTTGGCGAATTTGGAGCTTGAATTTGGAGAAGTGTAAGAAGCGGAAAAGGTATGTAAGGCTTTACCCTTCCTTCTTTGGCATGTCTTAGACATAATAGGGTTGAATACGAGCCTCGGGGACGATCCTATTCCTAGAAATCCGAAATTGAAATTGACCCTTTTTCATTCAATAGAATTGAATTAAGTTTTCATATCTTATTGAAACAATTGCATCTAACATCTATAATTTGTTAAATGAAAGCGGAGTACACTAGAACCTTTATAAGTGTTGTAGTTATCCTAATGAATGTATTTCCATGATGATTATGATGGATATGGTTTCATAGTTGAAAATCTCGAGCCATGGACTCAATATGAATATGAGAATATAGAGTTAGTTCCTAATCCTAAACCTTGTTTCCTTGAACATGACTCTACTTTCTAAAGACTGCAAGAACATAAGTTGACGCCTTATGAGGTTGTGATCTTACTGTATGTTCCCTCTTATTACTACCCTTCGTTATGGTCTCGCCTTATATTACTAGTTCCTTCAAGGTGAGACAAAGCAGCTAGAGTTATTCCATAATGTAATCGGAGGCTACCGACCTTATGTCACTCCGATATGGACCTATTTTCTTTGGGCTCTCATGTATGTTGTAATATGTTATAAGTATAAGTATATGTATATGGGGAAAGTTGGGAAAGAGGGAAGGCGCTATAGACGCATAGCCACCTGATCAGTTGGAATGTGATACATGATTTCGTCCCGGACGCGGGATATGTGGTTAAATGGATCGGAGCCGACGCCTCGGCAATATGATATGGTTATTTTCAATATATATATATATATATATATATATATATATATATATATATATATATATATATACATATATATATATATAATATATATAGTATATATATATATATATATATATATATATATATAGTAAAGTACACGTACATATGGATCGTACATATGGATCGGGCGCACGTTCCGCCGGCGCTAAGCATGCATGGTATCCGCCAAAGGGCACTTAATTGCACGAAAGTTATTTTTCTACCTCGTGATATGTTCTATATTTCTTTTATGTCTTTATCCATGTTCTATATTTTTTTCGTATGTTATTATTCGTGTCTTATATACTCGGTACATTACTCGTACTGACGTCCCTTCTTGCGGACGCTGCGTTTCATGCCACGCAGGTGAGCAGGCAGACAGGCTCGGTTCCTAGGAGTTTTATCGGTGATACTTTGGCAGCGCTCCAGTTGTTCCGGAGCCTCAGTTTTTGGCACTGTATTTGTGTACATATTCAGGCACGGCAGCATCCGGCCCTTCTTGTTATCATATGTATTTTGTTTAGAGGCTCGTAGACAGATATGTGCAGTTAGAGATTTTGTAGCTTGCTTGTCCCCGTCGATGTATATTAAATTAGTAAAGTTTATTAGTACGGAGTTTATAATAATGTTATGAATGATAATGCTATGTAAAGAAATAACGGTGTAATCCATGTGGCCCACTTAGTAGTAAAAAGTATGATATGGGATAATGGGTGCTCGGTACAAGTATCGGGTACCGTCGCGCCCCCTAGTTGGGTCGTGACAATGATATTCCGTATACTTACGTACGGAATCGGAACGTGCGGACCATTTACGTATTGTTCTTGGAATTCTTCGAACTCGGAATTGTATGCAAAATTTTTGAAGTGCGAGTTTTGGTTGAATTCTGTGACATTCTTGGGTCATGTTAATTCATATGATGGAATTAGAGCTGATACTCAGAAAATTGAAGATGTGAAGACTTGGCCAAGGTCTACGACACCTACAGAAGTTCGTAGCTTTCTGCTATTGGCAGGTTATTATAGAAGATTCGTAGAGGAATTTTCATCTATTTCAGCCCCATTGACGAAACTAACCCAGAAGTCGGCTAAATTTCAGTGGAATGATCCTTGTGAGTGTAGCCTCCAAGAGTTGAAGGATGATTAACCTCGGCTCCGCATTTGGCTCCCAGGAAGGCGATGATTATGTAGTATACCGTGATGCTTCGGTGTTGGGTTAGGATGCGTTGATGCGGCACGGTAAATTCATTGCTTATGCATCGAGAGAGGCGGACTGTGGAAAATGAAAGAACTACCCAACTCATGATCTCGAATTGGCTGCAGTTATTCATGTATTAAAGATGTGGAAACATTACTTGTATGGTGTGCATGTGGATATCTATACCTGTTACACCTTGGAAACTCCCCCTTAGCGTACAGTGAGTAGACTAACGAAGGACATGACGTATACGAGTCTTGGACAAGCAAGGAATAGTCTTAAATGGTCCTAATTAAGATTTCCAAAGGAAAGAAAGTTGTTAATGAAAGCGAGTTATAAGTCGTGTGTCGGGCAAATTACTGGCATCAAGTTAATGATGTCTTAATAATGTTTTGGAGAAGATTTATAATGTCCCATAGATTGCTAATGAAGTGATAAACAAGTGCTAAGAAGGTTCCATAAGGATTGGAGATCAAACGAGGCGACGGGAACAACTTTGGTGGAACTGTGAGTTCCACGACCATGTTCCACGGCCCATATAATATTCCACGGACCGTGGATGGGTCCGTGGAACTGCCAGCAGAGAAGGTGGCTGGCTGGTCGTGAACCACGACCAGTTTCACGGACAGCACTTGGTTCCACGGACCGTGGAACTCCCGACGGGCTGAACTTAGTTCAATTATATAATGATGTTCCCACTTCATTTATTTCATTCCATACACTTCTTCATCTCTCTCAAGACCTCTAGAAGGTTCCAAATATTTCATCCACAAGAAAACCAAGGAAATCAAGGATCAACAACAAGAATTGAAGTGAATCAAGTGAAGGAAACCTCATTAAAGTCATCTAAAACAAGAAATTCCAAAAAAAAGTGAATTAGGGTTTTTGGTGTAAGAAGGGAATCTCCATCCAAGACTTATTCCACCATTATCTAAGGTAAGTTTTATGGTCTTTTCATGATGTTTGGAGTATTGTAAAGTTGAAACACTTGAATTGTAGAAGAATATCAATGGGTCAAAAAGGGGGAAA